>NC_133536.1:62382338-62608590 GCF_048544455.1 Silene latifolia | reverse complement strand
ACGATATGAACAAAGTAAAGGACGAAATAAGGAAATAATGACACAAGAGATTTTGGTGACGCGGAAAACCCGATGTGGGAAACAACCGCGGGGGGAGTCGGAATCCCACCAATAGTCCACTATATGATAATCAGAGTACAAGTACAATATACGACGAACCCGGATCTGACGACGGACAACTAGTCCGATGCGTATACGAGACTGCCAGTATACTTGTCGGAGGTCAGGGGCTATTTTGTGGGTTTGTACTGTCCGTACGTGGGTTATTAGCATGGTGTTCATAGTGTAGTAATTGAGGTAATCATTAGCCAATGATTGAGGGGAATCTTTGGATGGTTTATAAGGTAATTTGTTTTATGCGTGGGTTGTGTACGTAGGTTAGATGCTGCTGCTTGGTTGCTAGCTTTCTCTTTGTTGTACGCCGTTTTGTATGTTCTTGTGTGTGTCAATAATGGAATCCCTTCTCTTGTTTGTCTTCCTTGTATTTATAGTGAATAAACCCTAGTGGGTTTATTAGGGTTCCAAACTTAATTGTCTTGTTCCTCAAGGTAGAGTTTGGTAACAACCTGGACTTTCCTTATTCAGAATATGGCAATAATTAGGATTTCCTCGTCTTGCCCGGGATCTTATTAATATCTTAGTCCAAGTCGAACTCTTCTTCACCTGCTGTCCTTCTCCGAATTATTCTGCTTCCAGGGCTGCCTTCCTGGCTCGGTCCATGGGCCCGACTCCCCATGTATGTCATGGGTCCATTTCTCATTAATTACCCACTTATCTCGTGCCACGTAGCCCAGACAAAATACGGTAATTTTGGCCCTAACATAAACCATCTTAAGACAAAAGTTCCTTACATTGTATAAGGCAAAATATGGGCACTACAAAGGTCTCCTACCTATATAGTTCTTGAGCTATTCAACTATGGATGATCCTCCAAGAACACCAATTACAAATATAGGTAATCTCCTTTGGTGGCACCCAAGATTAACCCAAAATACTACTAAAATTAATAACTAGTTAATATTAGTAGTAACCTTATAATTGTATATTTGATGTACTAATTAATATTATTACTTTGATAATATAATTAGTTAGTTTTTATATGTGTTTTAAGATGAAAATGATGAACAAAATAAGAAGAAAAGTTGGTCTCTTGGTGATGATGATGAACCGGCCAAAGCACCATTAAAGACCAAGAATTTCTTCAAATTTTTCCAACATCACAAATGGTGTAATTGCATGGGTATTTATAGGCAAAAATGGGAAACAAAACTAAGTGGAAATTGCCACTTAATGGACACTTGTTGTCCTCTCAAAAAACCGGTCAAGTGGACATATTTGAGTCCATTTCGGTTTTCGACATTTGCCCCACAAATGCTTATAAGTCTTATATTTAATTATCTTACATAATTAAATATTAATTTAATTATTTAACACTTAAATAATACAAATTAACTACCAATGACTACTTAACCATTAAGTAATCATAAGACCATTTTATCAACATACAATGTGTCAATATTATCCCACTTAGCTAATTTTACAACCTCTTGTAAAAATTAAATAGCTAATTAATTCCATCTCAAAACAAATACACATATCGTATAAAATTAATTAATTAACAATTAATTAATAAATTCTAATATATTTATTTATTATTTAATATCACATAATTAAATAATAAATCTCCTTGTCCCGAGTTCGTAACCCGTCATCAAATAATACATTTACGTGACTAACTAAAAGTCAAATAATATAAGGAATTAATTATCTCGTATCTCATACAAATAATTAATTTATTCTATTTGGGCGTCATCCTATAGGTGTGACCTAAAGGGATCAGCTGATCACCGCCGTCACACGACAGTAATGTCAAACTCTAGTCAGCCAATCATTACCGATTAACGATGACCAGCTGACAATAAAATAAATAAATCCCTGATATTCCTTTTACGAGATTTATTATGTAAACGCACTTACTGTGGAGGACACTACTCCAACATAAACAACACCATGCATACATATATACTTATCATCATTGTGGACCAACGCCACTCGCACCGCGCGTTGAAAAAGTTAAGGCGACGGCACTTCTCCTACGAAATTTTATAACCAAAGCACGTCATGGGCTGTTACTAATTTTAAAGGCTTTGAAACCAGTGAAAGGTTGAACAAGCCTGCATTTGAGGAGTCATCACAAGTTTTTGTGGAAAATTAGAAACTGTTCGAAGACTTCATGCTATGCCAACATAAAGCGTGACATAGACACTAAGACATTCGTTTACCCTTAGCATTCTATATCTTGAGTAAGGGGTGAAAGTACGTTTTAGGAAGTTCTTTAATCGAACACCTAATCCCGCCCGCCTCGATAACGACCTCTACTAATGATTAGGAAAATCATTTATAATCGATGTGTTGTTGATTATATGCATGCAATGCAACATCCAACGTTTGATCCTAATATGTGAATTAGACTAAGTCGGTGAACATACAATTTACAATTAATGGTCGAATCGGGAACTTACATTCTTTACATGTGAATTGCATAAAATATAAATCACAAAATACAAGACAAATGTACATCATATAAATGCCTAAGACGGGATTAGGAAAAAAAAAAGAAATAAGGAAAATTAGAAAATAAGGAAATAAAAAGAAAAGGAAATAAAAAAAAAGGAAATAAAAAGAAAAGGAAATAAAAAAGAAATAAGGGAATAAAAGAAATAAGGAAATTGGAAAATAAGGAAATAAAAGAAGTAGGGAAATTGGAAAATAAAGAAATTGGAAAATAAGGAAAAGAAATAAGGAAATTATGACGGATACCTCGTGGCCGTGTAATTTCCCTTATTCGACCTCGTTAAATTTTATTTAATATGGGTGTATCCATCTTATGTTTAAGACGATCAAATAGTATGAATAAGGTTTGTCCTATATTTGACCCGCTTTAATATTATAACGGATACCTCCACCTAGGGATGTCATCGAGGTGGGTGGGTATGGGTAGAGATTTCGCGTGTGGTGGAGCGGGTACGGGCATAAAAAATCCATCCAACATGGGTGGTGAGGCATGGGTGGATTTTTACGTCATACCCACCTAATACACATTTAGCCACCAATCATTCCAAAATTTTAATATTATGATAACCTTTTATAATGTTCTTTATTAACTTTTTAATGAAATCTTATAATCGAAATATGATACGAAAAATTGCTGAAATTCATAGTGCCTAAGCTACATTTAATTGAAAAAAAGTATTGACAAAAAATTTGACATGGTGGCTATGGGTAAATGGGGCGGGTACGAAAATGGAAACGTGTACCCGTCATGGGTTGTGGGGATGGTATGGGTATGGGTATGGGTATGGAGGAGCCTATATCCATCACCGCCCCCTCCCAATGAAATCTCCTTTTAGAGAAAGGGGATTGCTTGATTTTGAGAAGTCGTTATGTAGAGGAAGAAAATAGGAGTAAGAAGATTCATAAGAAAATATGAAGTGAGAAAAGATAACATGGAACCGTAGAGAAGAAATTAAAGAGATTATAGAGCATTACAAAGTGGCATTAGATAGTTTTTTTTACCTTAATAACATAAACAAATTTTATATAAAATCGTTTACGCAAGCATTATTGTAAAATCAAGTTATTATTTACCTAAAAATCCCCCACTATAATAATTTCCACCAATCACCGTTTTACAAGAGTAAAATGTTCACCCTTGACTTATGTTTAACACGGAGTATTACTTTTTTAACATTTTAAGTTATAAATTATAATTTATATATGTCATAAATATGTTGCAATCATTTTCTACTTAAAAAAATAATATTGCCCGTGAATTTTCACGAGTTTAGAACTTGTTATACTAAACCATGTTATGCCACTAAAATACAATTTTTTTTGTTATATAATTTTTTTCATAAATCAAATGTTAAGTAAATTCATTTAATTAAAAATGTAAAAAAAGAGAAAATTGTTGATTACATCCAAAATTACAGCCTTATAATTGTTTTTTTTTGAAAATTACATCCATAATATTACTTTTCTTTAAAAATTGCACCACGATGACGTTTCCGGTGAATTTTGTCAAAAATTGACCGATATATCCTTGCCTATTTGTTTGCCTACTTAACCAGATCATATCTTTTTACCTCTCATCTCTTTTACTTAATAACTCTCATTTAACCATAAACCCCTCATCTTCCTCGACAATATTCTCTATAATTTTCCCCAACAATTCCCAAATTTTTCCCTATGTTCTACTGTAATTAATTACCAAAAGTATAAAAGAACCGTAATTTTTTTAATTTGGGGAAAATTGAACACATATTACCAAAATTTAAGAACCCTAATTATTTCAAATTGGGGAAAATTGATGATGAAGAACAATAATTAATTTTAAGTGCCCATACTACCCTAGCACTACAACTTTCATAGAATCGGTCATTTATGAAGATACTTTCTCACCTCAACCTCTAAATTAATTTCCCGATCCCTTTATTAGAAGGGGGTAAAATCGTAAGATTCTCCCTATGTGTTTAGTTTAGGGCAACGGTCACAATATCATAGAATCATTCATCTATGGAGGAGGTTCTTTGTTTCATGTCGGGTAGGACTCATACAATGAAAATAATAGAATTAGAATTCAATTATATTGATTAGGGTAAAATTTGAATAAAAAGGGTGAATAAAATTAAGTGATATTGTTGAACAAATGGAGAATTAGAGAGAAGATAGTTATTAAATTTGATTTTGGAGATGAATATAAAGGGTTATGAAGGTTGAAAGTAAGGTCATTTTGGTCTTATAAAATGAACTTAAGTTACAAAAATTCAAATTGGCATCAATTTTTCGTCAGAGTTAATGTTTTGATTGTAATTTATGATCAGAAATAATATTATGGATGTAATTTTCAAAAAAAAATAAATTATAACGTTGTTTTTCAAAAATTGATTTTTAAAAGGCTGTAATCAACAATTTTCTCTAAAAAAGGCAAAATGTAGTATTTAAAAAATTATCATGCTGCTCGCGAGCTTTTCGAGCCAAGCTTGGCCTTACTCGGCTTGACTCAAACTCACATGAATCGAGTTTTGACTGAACCGATCTCGAGTTGCGAGCTGTTTTGAATAAAAAGGGTGAATAAAAGCCGGCATGGAAAATTGTAGGTTTTATTACTTGCAAGTCCAACTAGGACAATATTACCGTTGGGTAAGTAACAAAACGCGCCAAACGACACAATTACAGCTCATCTCATCAAATTTACCAACACAAAATACTTGGGCAGCAAGCCACTTTTCTTTCCTAAATTCACCCTTTTTACTTACAATTATATAAATTTCACTCTTGATTTCACCTCCATTTACTACTTACATCAAACCCTAGTCTTCTTCTACTCTTACTTCTTCTTCTTCTTCTTCAACAACAACAACAATTCCCAAATCACTTTCTTGTTTACGTTAATTTTCGAAAATTTTCAAAACCCAATTTAGAAATCATCAAGAAAAACAATGGGTAGTGTTCAAAATCTGAACTTTCCACAATGGGTGAATGATATGATCAATGCGGAATTCGTTACAGGAAAAGGTAAAGATCTGAATCACAGAGGTTATTTTTGTGTGGATTGTGGTGGCAAAAGCTTGAGAAAGATAGATGTTGAAACCCAACATAAAGATCATAATGTGTTACAAGCATTGACTTGTTCTAGAGAATATGGGTATAATCTTTATGATGTTTTAAAGATTCCTGATTTATTGGATGTTGTTAATGGTGTTTGTCCTTATAAAGTGAATACCGGGTTTGTTTACTTTCCGAAGTCTAGGAAGAAGAATGACAAGAAAAGTAAGTCTATGGTTTGTGTAGTTTGTGGAGCCAATTTGTCGAAAAATGCGTTGCCTGAACGTGATAGGTTCTGTTCTATTCTGTGTAAACTTAATTCGGGTTTTGGGTCATATCACTCTAGGATGTTGCATGAGAATGCGATTTGTTTTCCTGAGAAAAGTTGTTCGGAGAAGCCTCAAAAGATTCTGAAATTGAAAATCAAGCTTGGGGTTGGAATTAGTGTGGCATGTGAAAAAGGGAAGAAGAGGAGTTTCCAGGATGTAGCGAAGGACGGAAATCAACAAGAGAATAAAAGGCAGAAGATTGATGATGGGGTTGGTGTTAGGTTGAGTTTAAGGAAGAAGAGCAGAAAAGGCATACCCTGCAGGGCTCCTTTGTTCTGATTATCAATGAAGATTAATTTGATCGATAATTAGCGCTTAGTTCGGGTTTTGATGAATCTTTGCAATTGTATAGATTTTATGTTCTGATTATGATGGAATTCTTTTAATTTGTGTAATTAGTATTGTGAATTAGGGCTTAATTTTGCTACAGTATGTATGTAACTTACTTGATTCAGCTTTATTGAATTTCTGTATGATTTAATAGAAATTGTCCCAGTTGTTTATTACATTATATTGCAAGTTTTTTGGTTATTGTTTTGTCTAGTAAAATTATCTGTTTTTTCGGCTTGTTTAGTAATTTATCAGATTCGTCTATATGTTTCATTAAAATTATGACAGAGACTTGGAGGCCTTCCTAATGATTTCTACTTCATAATAACTTAGAAAATCACGTGACAAGTTTATTGAACCATTTTTCTTTTATTACGTCAAAATGCAGGATCCAAAAATAGTCCGACTTAGAGTCTATTTGAAATGAATACAACCTGTGTTTAATCATTGACATTAGTTAACAACCCTTTGTTTAATCATGTAATTCAGAAACTATGACAGGAGTTTAGCAAATTAGATAGAAAAATGAAGAAATTAAGATTAAGCGAATGACCGGGACGGAGGGAGTATGTTACGACAAGCTTCAAGGACCATATTGCCTTTAATTGGCTTCATCTTCCCTGAAAGTTGGCTATTTGTGAAAAGGCTGCAACACCAACTTCAGTATTATCATCACTATTAGAACCAATCATAGGCACTTCTTCCATGGGAATCATCAACATACTACGCTTCCTAGAGGTTCTGCTAGAGGGGAAAGTTGTCCTGGTTGCAGTGAGAGTTTTTAAGCCATTACGAGAAGCTGTTACGCTTTTCCTAGTCTTGAGGCCGCTTATGCCACCTGACAAGCATCGAAGAGACGAGGTTGACTTCAAAGGCTATCAATCTATAATGTTTTATCTAGCAATGCCCATCATTGTTGAAGATTCAAAGGGTATCAATCGCCATTTTTGATCCTGATAAACACACAGCTTTCACAAAAAACTAATCATCAAATTCATCTGACAAGAAATTCAATCAATAGGTCAGGTGTGATCTATTGGTATTGCGCTGGATTCTCAATTCTGTTTCCAATACTCTCGGAGGTAGGTAATCTGCAGTATGCTAATTCATCCAAAGCATTATTGTATGACATTGTTCAACATTTTGGCCTTTGAGTTGATGGTTGAAGGTGCAGCATATAGTATTCCAAGAGGACATTTTTTTACAATCCTACTTCAGATGATTCTCTCCAGAAAAAGCTCAAAGATGCATTTTTTTTTTTTTACTTATTGTACTCACTGTCATAGGAAGGGATTCCAGATTTAAAGCAGAATTTATTGTTTGTAGCTAAATTATTATTGACTCCAACTGCTTTAGTTGTGACTTTCTTGCAAAATGATTGTCAATTTCAAGACTCTTCAAATAAAAAAGTCGTGATTAAAGCTAGGAGATATGGTGACCTCTTCAGGTCCAGAATGTCATTAGAATTGCCATCTCTAGGGCTTAATAAAGCATTTTGTAATTCTTTAGTTCAAAAATCAAACAATTATGCTAAGGTTCCTAGGAATAATAGCATTGCTGATGTATCTTTGTTATTGTTAGGTTGCAAACCCATGTCCCACATCGGTAGAATAAAGATGGAAGATCATAGGTTTCACAAAATATAATAGTACAAGGCCTCTTAGAAGGAGCCCAAGAGTAAATCCGTGAGGGTTTGGCCCAAAGCAGACAATATCATACTATTATGGACCGTGGACATTGGTGTAGTAGAGGCCCAGCACGAGGTATTCACGCTTCCTTACTCTTGGGCTTCTTCTCAAAAGGTCTTGTACTATTATGGACATGTGGAAACCGGTGCAGCAGAGACCCAACACGAGATATTCACGCTTCCGTACAACAGTTACATAATAGACTTGGCCATAGTTATCTTGACAAGATAAAGCATGTAAATTTGCCACCTCCTAAAGGAATGGAAATTTTCTAATGTGAACCTTGTTTAGTTCTTATTCTTATTCATATGGGGCTCTTATGGAGTGTCTACTATGACTAGAGTTAGATCTTTCTTCACTATTCTAAATGATCTATCTAGGAACACTTGAGTTTTTCTTGTGCAAAGTAATGATTTTTATAAAAACAAATGAGGGCATTCTACATCAAAGAAGCATTGTATATAGGCCTCCGCAAAATGATAGGGTTAAACGCAACAGGTATTTGCTAGACACTCCTAGAGCATTAAGGTTACATTCTAATCTTTTATTAAAATTTTGAGGAGATTGCTTGTTAACAGCTGCTTATTTGATTTAATAAGAAGCCTAATTATGTCTTAAATTGGCAAACTCCTTATGAGATTTTGTTTCAAATGCCACCTTTATATTCTGAATTATTGAGAGTATTTGGATGTTTATGATATGGGACTATATTTTATACAACCAAACACAAATTTCAAAAAAAAAAAAAGCAAGAAGATCAGTATTCATTGGTTATCCTTTTAATAAAAATAGTATAGATCTCGCGCAGTGCATGCGCAGTATATTTAGCTTTTAATTTTTAGGGTATTATTTAAATCGACATCTCATTAATATTTAATATTTCACTTCATTGTATTTTGATATGAAAAAAAAATTGAAATGGAAAACTAACCAAAGAAAATGGAGTAAAGCTATGCATGAAATGTGCATTTGTATGAAAGTAGTTTTTTTTTTACCATAAAATTACGGATTTTATTTTATAATTCTCCAATTTTTTTTGTCATGAACCTAATAGTAAGTATGTGTTAAGTTATTTTCTAAAGTAATTATTATTGCATTATGAAAAATATAGCAATTTATAGTCTATAGTTTAATACCAAATTTATTTTATTATAATGAAAAAAATCAAAATTTTGAATTTAATTAAAAAATTAGAGTATAATTATAATAAGATTATATTTTTAAGGAAAAAATAACACTTTATTAAAAGAAAGTTTTAATTGTTTCCTTATTAAGGTTGATGCATTTTGGAGGGAAAACTAAAAGAATTTTTATTCTTTTTGTAGTAAGGGGGATGGTTATAAATTGTATGACGTAGAAAATAATATTATAATCTCTCCTATTCTATATTTTATTCCATATTCCTTTATTTTGTTATTCGGATTTTCTTCCTTATTTCTTTTTTTGAAATGGTTTGTGTGCCTCAAATTCAATAGCGTGCGGGGTAGTGTGTTTTGTGTGTTCCAAATTCATTCTCTTATTTTTTATGCAAAAAGAAAAGGAGAAGAAAATATAAAATAAGAGGAATTATATATTTGCAGGAATGTCATAACCAATTTCCTTATAGAAATAATCATAATAATGCTTTGATTGGCACACATTCTTTAATCTTTACCTCTTGTTGATATAATAATACCTGATGTTCAACAAGTATTAGAACAAGGAATGGAAAAGGAATGGTGTCTACACAACTTAATAATAACATGGCTATAAATCAGTCTTCAAATATCAATGCTGATTATTAAGGGACGTATTTTTTCACATACGAATTTTACTCTTCTACATATGTTTTTTACCACATTATCCTTGTCATTTTTTTGAGCATTCATCCAATTGATTTTTTTCTCCCTTTCTTCATCCTCTTTTAAGTCTTAACCACCAAGTCAACCACCTACTCCGTTCACCAACTCCGGCCCATATTATCACCGGAAAATCTCATCATTATATTCTGCCCCGCTCTTCCCCTCCCATGCAGCCCCCTCCCCCGCACCCCCCCCCCCCGTGCTCCGATCACCGTACAACCCTCCGACGACCTCAGAACTGTTGTGTGTTAAAAGTTATGTGTGTGGTGCTTGTAGCTTGTGAATCTTGTGAAGTTGTTGGATGGAATGATAAGAGAATTGCGAAGTTGAACTTGATGAAATTTGAGCATGGTATGTGTTTATTACTTGGCTTTCGAAAGGGTAGTGAAGTATCGTGTATGTATAGAAATGTATGTTTAAGTATGTTAACGAAAGTTTATAGTTTGTTTTGGCATGACTCGGCCGAGCAGGGCGGGTACTCGACCGAGTAGGGGATACTCGGCCGAGTAACCAGGCACTCGACCGAGTGTTGTTTGGTGTGTACGTAGCAGTAGCTACTGGTTGTGATCACTCGGCCGAGTAGTAGGCGTACTCGACCGAGTATGTTTTCTGTATTTTTGACGTTGGTTACTGGAGTGGAACACTTGGCCGAGTAATAGCAGTACTCGACCGAGTAGTCCATACTCGACCGAGTATCTCACAATACTCGGCCGAGTGCTTCTTTGGCGGATGGTCTTGTTTATTTTGAGTCGTAGACTATATGCTTACGTTTCCTTGCTTCTATCAGCTCAAAATGCCGCCAAAGAGGTCAGCAGCATACATCCAAGCCTCTGAGATGACTACGGATGAGGTCGCCCGTATGATTGAGCAGCAGGAATAACTCCTAGAGGCTCTTAAGAACGTGGGAAAGGGAGCTGAGAAACCGGTGGATGCAACCCATCTGAGCACCAACATTGCTCGTTTCAACCCTTCGACTTATGAGGGCACCAGAGAGCTTAAGCTGCTCGATAACTGGCACCGCGAGATGGAGAGTCTTCTTGAGGTTGTGAAGTGTCCGGCGGAGTTGGCTGTCGAACAGGTGGTGTACTACCTAAGGGGTGAAGCTGCGGTTTGGTGGCAAAACGTGAAAGAAGATGCCAGGGCATAGTACAGGGACGAGGGGCTCGGTGCTATACCATGGGCAGGTCTAAAGAGTGCTATGAAGGAGCAATTCGTGACGGAGCACATCCGTCACAAGTTGAGAGCCGAGTTCGATTCTTTTACCATGGTTGATGACATGACTGTCACAGAGTACTATCACCGGTTCCTTGATTTGTCACATTACGCATAAGATATGCAGCTGGGTCAGCGAGGTTTGGCTCTTTGTTTCGCGAAGGGGTTGGCACCTAAGATCATGAATAGGTTACCTGCTGAAGTTATTACCGATCTGAAAGAGGTATATGTGCGGGCTGGGCAGGCTGAGAGGTTGGTGGACTTGGCCAAGGAGGCTAAGGAAAGGAACACCGAAAAGAGGAAGGTAGAGAATGAGAGCGGCAATCAGTCGGGCCACAAGAAGAGCAACCATGGTCAGTCTAGGGCTTTTTCTGGTAGGGTCTGGTTTTTCAAGGAGATCTCGAACATGGGGAAGAGGTGGTGGTTGGAGTGTTAGTGACAAATCCATCCTTGCCTGCTTCAACTGTGGTGGAGTGGGTCACAAGAGGCACGACTGTACCAGTGCCAAGGTTTGAGGCTTTTCAGGAGCTTATCAGGGGAGTTTTTCTCAGGCCCCGAGCCAGAGTTTTACTAGCAACATGCCATCTGGGTCTTGGGGTAACCGTGGAGGGCAGAACAACAACAATGGCGGCTCCAACCGCAACAGTGGAGGATCCTATCAGCGCCCGAGCAACAGTGTGACTCAGAACTCGGCAGCTAAGCCAACTACTTCGAACACCTCGGTTCAGGGTGGAGGTCAGAAAAGCAGCGGGAAGCTCTTCATGATGGGCAAACAGGAGGCTGAGAACGATGCTCATGTGGTTACCGGTACCTTTCTTGTTCATAATACACCGTCTTTCGTTTTGTTTGACTCAGGGGCAACTCATTCTTTTGTGTCTAGAGGTCATGCCTTAGCTATGGGTTTGGGGGAGTATGAGCTTGTAAAAGATGATGTGTTTATACCTTCTGGGGAGTCGGTGTCTTGTGTTAAGTTGTATAGAGATGTGTCCATGTTGGTAGGAGAGGTAGACTTACCGGTTAACTTGTTAGAGTTTCCTATGGATGGGTTTGAGGTCATCGTCGGGATGGACTGGTTGGGTAAGTATGATGCTAAGATAGATTGCCGACAAAAGAAAGTGTCTTTAAAGGGTCCCAAGGGTGTCAGAGTGTCTTATAGGGGGTTTGTCGTGAGACCAAAGTGTAAGTTCATCGCTGTAATGACTTTAAAGTCATGTTTGAGGAAGAAGTGTCCCTTGATTCTTTGCCAAGTGAGAGATAGGCGTGCGGGGCAGCTGACAGCATCTGATATATATGTGGTTGGAGTGTTTAGTGATGTCTTTTCATATGAGATACCGGGGTTTCCACCTAAGAGAGATATCGACTTCAATGTGGAGCTCAAACCGGGGACAGGTCCTATATCTAAAGCACCGTACTGTATGGCACCCAAAGAACTGGAAGAGTTGAAGAAATAGTTACATGATCTGTTAGACAAGGGGTACATCCGGCCTAGTGTGTCACCGTGGGGAGCACCAGTGTTGTTTGTGAAAAATAAAGATGGGATCATGAGGCTATTAATTGACTACAGAGAGTTGAATTATGTCACGGTGAAGAACAGGTATCCTTTGCCAAGGATCGACGACCTTTTTGATCAACTGAGTGGTGCAGGAGTGTTTTCTAAGTTCGATTTGAGGTAGGGATATCATCAGTTAAGGATAGCAGATGAGGATATTCCCAAGACAACTTTTCGGTCACGTTATGATCACTATGAGTACGTAGTGATGCCTTTTGGTTTGACGAATGCACCAGCAGTTTTCATGGATCTTATGAACCGGATTTTCAGCCCGTTCTTGGACAAGTTTGTGGTCATCTTCATTGATGACATCTTAGTCTACTCTAAGGCTAATAAAGAGCATGAGGAGCATCTGAGGTTAGTTTTGCAGACCTTACGAGATAATCAGCTATATGCCAAGTTATCCAAGTGCGAGTTTTGGCTAGAGAAAGTGGCTTTTCGGGGTCATGTGATATCTAAAGAAGGTTTGTCAGTGGATCCTAGAAAGATTGAGGCCGTGACCAAGTGGGAATCACCAAAGAATGTTGCTGAGATTCGGAGTTTCTTGGGCTTAGCTAGTTACTACAGGAGGTTCGTGAAAGACTTTTCTACGATCGCGAGGCCTATGACAGCTTTGATGAGAAAAGAGACCAGATTTCGGTGGGATGAGAGTTGTGAGACGGCGTTCCAGAATAAAGGAGCGTTTGACCATAGCTCTTATCCTAGCTTTACCTGAGGGAAGTGAGAACTTTGAAGTATACACCGATGCTTCAAAGATTGGTTTGGGATGTGTTTTGATGCAGAATGGGAAGGTTATAGCTTATGCGTCGAGTCAGCTGAAGTCGTATGAGGAGAACTATCCCACATATGATTTGGAGCTGGGTGTAGTTGTGTTTGCTCTTAAGATTTGGAGGCACTATCTTTATGGAGGCAACTTTTAAGGTGTTTTTAGATCATAAGAGTCTGAAATATATCTACACTCAAAAAGAGCTTAACATGCGACAGAGGCGATGGATAGAGCTGATTTGGGACTATGACATGGAGATCATCTATCATGACGGTAAGGCCAATGTCGTGGCAGATGCCTTGAGTAGGAAGAGTGTTCATTCGTTGTGTACAACTATGTCTTTGCTGAAGCTGAGGGATGATATGTCCAAGATGGGAATTCACATGATTCGGAAAGGGGATACCATCGGGGACTTGACGATCGAGCCAGACTTGTATGATGATATAATGAGGAAACAAGAGCTTGATCCAAAGATCCAAGAATGGAAGTCAAGGGTGGAGAGTGGCACGGTTTCCAGGTTTTCTGTCTATACAGATGGGAGTGTTCATTTTGATGGGAGATGGTGTGTTCCTAATGATGCATACTTGAGAAGAGTAATCATGGTAGAGGCTTATTGCACTCCTTATTCAGTTCACCCAGGAGGTGGCAAGTTTTATAAGGACCTCAAGAAAACGTTTTGGTGGCCTAATATGAAGAGGGATGTGGCCGAGTTCGTGGCTAAGTGTTGACATGCCAGAGAGTAAAGGGTGAGCAACAAAGACCACAAGGTAAGATTCAGTCACTTAAGGTACCCTAGTGGAAGTGAGAGTCGATCTCTATGGACTTTATCATGGGGTTACCAAGGACACAGCAAGGTAACAATATGATTTGGGTGATTGTCGATTGTTTAACAAAGTCAGGTCACTTTATTCCGATGAAGGATACTTGGACCAAGATACAGCTAGCTTTGGGTTACAGAAAGCATATGGTCCGGTTACATGGTGTGCCAAAGGATATAGTGTCGGATCGAGATGCAAGGTTTATATCACGGTTTTGGCAGGGGTTGCAGGATTTGATCGGAACGACCTTAAAGATGAGTACAGCTTTTCATCCGACGACAGATGGTCAGGCTGATAGGACTATCAAGACTTTGGAGGACATGTTGAGGGCTTGTGCCATGGAGTTCGGTGAGAGTTGGGAAGATAGGCTGGACTTGATTGAGTTTTCTTACAACAACAGCTATCACACCAGTAGTGGGATGGCACCGTTCGAGGCTTGGTATGGCAGGAAGTTCAAGAGTCCAGGTTGTTGGGATGACAAGTCAGAGGCGGTGGTTTAGGACCACGATAGTGCAAGATATGATTGAGCAAGTTCGTCTGATTCATCAAAAGATGAAAGCAGCTCAAGATCGCCAAAAGAGTTATGCAGATTTGCACCGCAGGGACATCGAGTTCGTAGTGGGTGACAAAGTCCTTTTGAAAGTGTCACCTAGAGGTGATGAGGTTTGGCAAAAAAGGTAAGTTGAGCCATAAGTTTATCGGCCAGTATGAGATCTTGGATCGTGTAGGTGAAGTAGCCTACTGGCTAGCTTTGCCACCAACATTGGATCGAGTCCACAATGTGTCTCATGTTTCACAGCTTCGGAAGTATGTGAGTGATCCATCACATGTGCTTGAGGTTGAGAACATAGAGCTTGATGAGTCTCTAACTTATGCGGAAGTTCCTAAGGAGATCTTAGACCGCAAAGTGCGCAAGACAAGGAATGGTGAGACCGTCTTACTAAAGGTACTTTGGTCTAATCACAATGTGGAAGAAGCCATATGGGAACCCGAGGAGTCTATGAGAGAGCGTTTCCCTCACCTTTTCGATCAGGTATGTTTGGTTACGGGGACGTAACCGTTTTCTTTTAGGGGGGTAGGAGATGGTCGCATGCTTGTTTTTAGGTTAGTTTGAGTTAGCTTAGCTATGTTTGTGTCATCTTTTCAGTTTGAGTTATGTGTTTTGTTTTGTATAGTGAGAGTTGTTTGGTTCTGGTGGTAGTTGTTGAGGAGTTAGATTGTAGTTGTTGGTCTTGTTTTGCGTGTATAGTGTGAGCTTTCGGGGATGAAGTTCTTTTTAAGGAGAAAAGACTATAATACTACGGTTTTCTAAGTCTGTTACTCGGCCGAATATGGCTTACTCGGCCGAGTATGGGAATACTCGACCGAGTATCCGGTCTGACGATGTTTATTTCCGCGGTTTGATTTAGAGAGGATTAGAGTTATATAAAACGGGATTTACAGTTTCTTAATCATTTTACCAAAACCTAAACTTACTACGTAACTCTAATCATCTCCAAATGTCTCCCAAGTTCATGGATCGTTCGTGAGTCATGTTCATCCTTCCTTCGTGTCGATTGTGTCGGTAAGCCTCTAATTATATGATTTTCATGAGTTTGTCTTTTAGGGTTTTGTCCTAGTTCATGATTTGGGGGAAAGGGGGATTTTGGCATGTTGTAATTGGAATTATGTGATTGTTGTTAGGTGGAGACTTCGTAGAGGAGCCATTTTAGCCTGCTTGATTGTCTCATTTCAGTTTGTGCTAAGGTAGGGTTTCCCTACTAAGTTTACTGTTTAATTGATTTAAGATTGTGTTGTAATTGTTTGTACGATTGATATTTTGACTATCTGTTGTTGTTGGGATTGGAGTTTGGTGTTGGTCTTGTAATGGTTGATGATGATGTTTGCGAGGTGCGTCCTCGGCTGAGTGGAGTCACTTGCGGGAGTGGCTTCAGGCCTTAGTTTCGCCCTTTGTGGAACCCACCACAGGAGGGGATGTGCACATTAATGAACAGGGTTATCGCTCGTTGATGAGCGGGGCTTAGGTGGGTACGGCTGCAGTCCCCCCACTGGCAGAGCTACACACTTTAGTGTGTAGTCAGTTACATGATGTGATTGGGAGTTAGAGGTGGATTGTGAACAACTGTTTATCTTATCGTACTTTGTCTTATTTTGATTATGCAGTAAACTGACCCCGTTGTTGTTTTGTAAATCTGTGGTGATCCATTCGGGGATGGTGAGCAGATTATGACAGGTGATGATGGTCATTAGCTTCGGGGACGAGATGGGGAGTCATCACTCGAGTCTAGCTTCCGCTGTCATGAGATTTACTTTTCTAGTTTCAGTTGCTTGAGTACTAGTGAACATTGTTTTGGATTTGGTTTTGGACTATGTAATCGTCAATTCTTTATACTTAAATAAATGTTGTTGTGGAATGGTAACTTTGATATACTAGCCTCGGGAAATCGAGATGGTGACGGTCTCTCATGCTAGGGTGGTCCTGGTAAGGCACCTTGGTACGTGGGGGTGTCACACCCTTCCCCAGATCTGGTCGACTACCCATAACGAGATGGTGGTGGGTCCTCGGTCGACCGCTGATGTATGGGGTGGTGGTGGTGCGGCGTTGTTCTGGTCGATGGCTAGTAGTGGAGCGACGGTGGTGAGGAACTAAGACGTGTCTCCTGTGTTTGTGTCGCTTTTGATGTGTGTGTGTGTGTGTGTGTGTGTGTTTTTTAAAAATTATTATTATTTATTTGCTCTTTTCTCATTTAGCTTGTTTTTTTTTCTTCTTCTTATTCATTAGTTATTTAATTTGATTTTTTATTAATTATAACTTTAATAATTTAATTTTCTATTTATTCGAATGTAGGACGATGACTATTGTAATTATTATTATTATTATTATTATTATTATTATTATTATTATTATTACTATTACTATTATTATTACTATTATTATTATTAATAATTTTTTTTTTTTTTTATAAAAGGATGCGCGTAGCTTTCATTAAAAGAAAAATAAAAGTTTACATGAAATTGGTGGGGAGCCGAGAGACAATCTGGGCTCCCACACCCTTAGCAATAGCAAAGCTAAGTCTAGTAAAAATGTAAGCGGCCACCCGAGCCCCCGCATCCTGAGATACCGAGAATTTCTGGATTCGCTTGAGCAAGGCAACAACATCCGAACCCAGCTCCCTAAGTGAAGAGAACGAGAAAGGAAGGAAACCATAACCCGCTACCGCGCACAAATCCCCATACTTAGCACACTTTCGCTGAGCAGCATCAGCGACAACCCGGCCAGGCACAAAATCTGTCATCCCAGTCTGAGTCAAAGGAGAAGAACCTGTCAAATCGACGCACACATCACGCCCCCTGTCCCAAGAATAAAGCAATAAATCCGCAGGACGAAGAGAGCCACCATGTCCATCAACCACACCGATATCAACCTCATTTCCCGCAGTAATACCAGATCTATAGCAGATGTCGAAAAGAGTGTCCCGGACAAGGTTATGCCGATGTTTAACGCCCACAGTACCAGTACAACAAACAGCATGGTCCCCAAAAACATCCTCAGCAAAAACCCGAGAGCAAGCAGGACAGGGCCTAGATACCGCGAATAACGGAACACCCAGACGATACCCCAGGACACTACGGTAAGTCCTCCCGTTCATAGTCTGACCCAACCCCGAGATAGGAACCGCACGTAACCAATCAGAGGAGTGAGACCCCTGCTGAGACTGCCATAAAGCAAGCTGGCGTGGTGTCAAAGAGAAAACAGACTCTGAGGCAGCAGCAACCGTCGCGAAATAAATGTCTGCCAATTTCTTCATAAGTTTGGGGGCAGCAATTTCACTAGGGTTACCTAAGATACCAGAACCTGTAGTCGCGGTAAACACTCGCGCGGCATCATCAAAAGTAGGGCCAGCAGCTACAATACCAGAAGGGGCGAGGAGCTTAGCCTGCAAACCAGCAGACTGCAGACGGGACGCAATAAAAGCATAGAATAAAATATCTCCCGCCGCATAGACACCAAGACCACCAAGGTGAAAATGGAAAGTAGCAAGGCGCCACTGCCAATCCCCAAAGCCCGGCCCAGATGCGGTGACAATACGTTCCAAGCTGGAACAAACAGCGACATCAAAAGGAAGATGGACAGACCCAAAAACACTAGGGGAGCAAGTACGAAGTGAGAAATAGAGCTTAGAAATACCAAAGACAAGCTCGAAGAAGAAGCAACTCACACTGCGGGTCCTCAATCCTCGCAACCAAGTCCATTAGCTCAATGGTCTTAGTTACTCTCTTCGCCACAATCTCACTGCTAAAACCAGAACAAGTACTGACAGGTACACCCAAAACTGTAACACCACGCAACGGCCGAGAAATAGAAGGGGGGAAAACCCCAGGAAGCCGACTCCGAGGATCCTCAACAGGCCAAAAGACTTCCGTCTTGGAGACATTAAGATGTAGCCCAAAACAAGGTCCATCCACCATAATCAAATCCAAAACCTTCCCCACCTCCAAAGTATCACCCACGATGGTGCCATCATCTAAGTACCACGCCTGCATAGTGAGGTCAAAAGTGTCCCGGATCTTGCAAACTAAAGGATGCAAAACCAAAGCGAAAAGCAAAGGGCCCAACGGATCACCCTGTTGAACACCCTGACAAGACCACAAGCAGTGTTCCCCCATAAAAAAGACGGGCAGGGCTGGAATAACAAAACTCCACCCAACGGGAAAGAACCGGGCAACGACGGCGGACCTCCTGAAGCATGGTCGAACGATCAACAAGGTTGAACGCATTCTGGAAATCAACCAGCAACATAGAAAGCCCCACCTGAGTCCCCCGAGCCTCAATGAGCCGGTTCAAGGCATGCAAGATAGCCTCTCCTCCACCGAACACACCCACCCCAAACTGAAGCCCATCAAAATAAGAAGATAAAGAAGGACCAACCATAAAAGCACCAACCTTAGAGACAAGTCATCTCCAGACCGTACCCATAGCAATAGGACGAACCCCACCAGCCGGTTTAACGAGTGGCGTGAGAGGAGCGCTGACAATGTACTCACCCAAAGGAAGAGGATACCGGCCCTCAAGAAAAAGATTAACCACCCTAGTAATAGAAGTGATCAAATCATCAGAGATAGCCACAGCAGCGCCACTCAAATAGTCCGTAAGGTGCTGGGCACGAAAACCATCCCTCCCACAAGAAGTACCACGTGGGAAGCTCCGAATCATATCCAAGACCACAGCCAAAGAGGCAACCAGAGGATGATGATCCCCAGACAAAGGAGGCAATGAAGGAGGCGGGGCGACATGATGCTTCTCACGCAGGGCCACATGAGTCGCATTGGAGTAGGGGGCGACCCTAGAGGAAGAAAGCACCCGGACAGCAGCAGTATAGTGGCCATCACAAATCTTCCGCCGACATTGGCGGGGGTTAAGCTCACTCAAATCCAGATCCTCATCCACAAGAAATGAAGAAGGACCCTCATCAAAACACTCCCGCAACAACCGCAAACCCCTCCCCCCCCCCGTGCCCCCAAGCAAGGATAGCCCTGGCAATACTCTCCTCCTAATGCTGACGCCGAATAGCAGTCCGACACTCATGATTACTCCGAGGAGCGAAAGTCCTAAGCAAACAAAGTGGTAGAACAAGCAAACGAACCCAGCGGGATAGATCACTAGGGGAATCAAACACCTCATCCAAGGCCCCTTTCAAGGCCTGAGCAAACCCAAGACGGCACTTAGGAGGAATAGATTTCACGGTGCGAAGGCCTAATGACAATAAACGATCAAGCAAAGATATAGACCACTGAACAAGCTCAACACTATCATCAGAAGAAACCGAAGTTGAAGGAGCCAAAGGTCTCGGGATACCATGAATATGGAAGGTGTAGAGGCCATCAACACACTCTGGATGCATCACAATATCACCCCGACTATGCCGACATCTAGCTCTAATAGTACGGGTTTTAAAACACACCCCACACAACCAGAGCCCCATCCGTCTCAAAGAACTCTCGGCATTGGAATAAACAGTCAAACTCACAATTATTATTATTATTATTATTATTATTATTATTATTATTATTATTATTATTATTATTATTATTATTATTATTATTATTATTATTATTATTATTATTATTATTATTATTATTATTATTATTATTATTATTATTATTATTATTATTATTATTATTATTATACCGGAGTTGAAACATTGACCTCGTCATTGTTAACTTGTGTGTACACAACCAATCAAAAGTATACGTAAACAAATGGTATTATATGTTATTATTATTATTTACTTATTATTATTATTGATATTATTATTATTGATATTATTACTACAAAATATTATTATTGTTATTATTAGTAGTAGTAAAAGTTAAAAGGAAGTAATAACTAAGTACGAAAGACGATAATTATTAAAAAGAAATTATATATTTCAACTATGAATATCAAAACGAAAATTGAAATATTAATAATAAATGAATATCTAAATACTGTTCTCCATAATGGATACTACTTAACTACACCATTACAAGTCGTCAAACACAATAGGTGTTTTTTTATTGCTCGATTTGGGCGTTACTCGTGGTGGACAAAGAGCTATTCTATCTTGAATCTGGCTCAGATAAAGAAATTGACCAAACGGATAAGGTCTAGGTAATGGGGACCTACTACTAAGACGCACCTGCAAATACCATTAATATAGTACTGTAAGACGACATAACATAATTATAAGAACATTCAAAAATTCAAATATAATTATGTAAACTTACCCATACAAAATGTTCCTCGGGTCCAAGGTGCACCATAGAAAAGATTCCTTTTGCACCACTTTTTTCTACTTTTGCTGGCTTTGTTGGTAAATAAGTCGCATTCTGAGTGTCTGACAAACTCACAAAAATTGCATCATAATAATTGGCAGCAACATATAGTAACTCACTGTCAAACCACTTCTTCCGATGGATGGGTCCACCCTCATAAGAAACTCTGTTGCAATGATCACTGAATGGTTTGTCTCCGGCATACAAATCTGTATAAAACTCTTTGTTATCCTTCAACTCACCCAACAAATCATGTCTTACCTTTAGCCATTCATTTTCGTCGCCATAAATATCAAAAGCAAGGTAGCGGAACCCGTAATTCCCATCACCTATGACATGTTACCATCTCGGTTTCCCGAGGCGGTGAAATCGGAGTTGCAATTAAGAAACAATTAATATAAATAAAGTGTTTAGTGAATTATATAACCATGAATGAATGAATAAACGATTACAACTCATGGCTACTATGTTATTCTAGTCAACTATGCTTGACTCGAATGTCATCAAGGCTCGTCCCGTCTCCCACGTGCTAGCAACGCTAACCTGTACATAGCTGCTCCCCATATGATCGAAAATATCATACGGATCGACACAAGCCACCCCGGAAATAAGTGACATTTACACAGACACACAAATGTCACTTTCAATACATAATTATGAAATGCAACTTAGTAAATGAACATGCCAAAATGCTAGAATGCAAAGGAAATACAAATACCATGCCGGTACCAAGACACGCCCAGACATACCCATATCCACCGGTGCCAGGGACACGCCCACGACACCACACCACACCACACCACACCATAAGGTACCGGGACACGCCCAGACGTACCGGGTCCAGAAGCCAACCGGATCCCCTGCCAGACGTCGTGTCTCGCCACACGAGTCCCTCATAACTCAAGTCATTAATATGCACATTCCCCTTGAAGTGGGAAGCTCCAGGGGCGACCCGAGCGTAAGACGGTTTTCCAACTGTCTTACGTCTCCTCAACAACCAAGTACCTCCATCAAAGATCTTCCACATAATACAACCATGACCATATGTGACAAATGACGAACAACACAAACACATGACTAATTTATGAAGTCAACCCCAACATGTAATGAATAACCATCCCTCAAATACCAACATGATACACCAACCGACTCACAAATGCAATAGTGAGGAAAGACACCCAATTATGCATACAAAGTATTGAAACCGGGTAGGATAACCTACCTTTTCGCATTCTTCACAAGCTACTTGGTTCCGACTCGACTCCGTCTCATAAAATCGTCTCATAAGACCGTCTTATCCTAAACAAATTATACAGCACTATCACAATGCATTCTACACTACCATAATATGAAATCCTTTATTATTAGTCACTAGTAACCCATATTACATAAGTAAATATTAATTAATCTCCCTTAGTAAAACCCTAAAATTGAGATTAACATAAGACAAAGGAGAAGGTAATATTTCGACTTACAAAGGTAGATCGGGAAAATAGGAGTGATGTTCTATCATTAATCCAAGCTTGAAAGCCATGGGAGGGTTTTTGTGAGCATTTAGAGAGAGGGGAGAGTGTTTTAGAGTAAGAAGGAAGGAGGAGAAGAATGAAGATGATAAGGGGTTTCAATAAGATGAAATCCCGAAATATCATTTTTTGGGTACTGGACAGTGTCACTCGACCAAGTGTCACCCACTCGGTCGAGTATACTCCTTACTCGACTGAGTGCCGATCACTTGGTCCGCTAGGGATTTTACTCGGTCCACTGGAAGTCTACTAGGTCTAGTTTAGGTCTTACATGGTCTAGTGAAAGGGTCATCTTTTACTTCCGAGTATGCGTGGGTCTAGGGGTGCTCACCGGTCCAAAACCGGACCGGACCGGACCGGACCGGATGAACCCGCGGACCGGATAACCACATATCCCAAGACCGCGGACCGGACCGGTTAAAAGGGGACCCAGACCGGACCGGACCGGAACTCTTTAGGTCCGGTTTTTTCCGGGTTTGGACCGGACCGATACTAATTTATAAGGCAATTTAGTTTTATTTTTTTATGTGGACCGGACCGGACCGGACCGGAGACCGGTCACCATATTTTTTGGGACCTGGAGACCGGACCGGTATGTATCCGGTCTGGACCGGACCGGACCGGCCGGTCCGGGTCGGTCCGGTTTACCGGTCCGGGCCACTTTTTGTTCACCCCTACGTGGGTCCCCTCACGTGTCCCTAGGTCCTTTGTGGGTCCTAAATTATCCGGGTATTACACTAAGGTACCATGATATCATATAATTCTCGTTGCCACGGAAATGGTGAGTTATTTCTTTTAGGAAGCTCCTTCTCTTTTGCGACTGAACCATTAGTTCTCCCGATTTTAGGAGCCCTTTTAGGAACCTCTTTCTCCTTACCCACTGATTTCGTTAAGCTTCTACTTTTAGAACTCTGAGTGGGAAATTCCTTTTCGATATATTCCCACTATGATGGTGTTCTGTATACCGAGGTCTTTTTTGGGCGCCCTCTTGTCTTTTTAACTTTTGGGTCAACAATATTAGGAGGATGCAACATATTCTCAATGTATTCAGAAACTTTTTTCACCGACTGTACACCTCCTTCTATCACTTCATCAACTAGTTTGCACAACCTCTCTTCCTCTTCTACTTCCTTTTTGACAACACCTTCTTTAACACTTGTCTTGATGTCTAAAGTTTTCCAAAATTGATGAACAGAATGTAGTTCAACACAAAAATCTACATGTAGAAAACAACACTTATTATCGTGAATAACAAGAAATGTCAAATGAATGTTTGAGTAATATTTAGAAATACCTATGTCAAGAAGCTTAGTAAGCTCGCATGCGCAAGGTAATTAGACCATGTGTTGTCCTCATAACACAATTATTACATTATTGCTTTTGTAGTGCGAGATCTAGAGTCTTAATCGCGTGGTGACTAATATTTAAATTCAATCTTTGATATACATTCAAAGCCACACCAACATGAATACGAACAATTCTTGAGCGGCCCAACTCTCTAACTATTTCTCGAATTTGAAGTTTTACAGAATTATTAATTGACTAAAAAACAGTGTCAAAACCACCAACGACAGTTCTTAACAGTCTCTTTAGCGACGCATGTGCACTCTCAACTTTGCAAAACAGCACAATACGAGTTTAACAAATTAAAAAAAAAATCCATATAACTACAATTTACTATCTACTTAGATGTTACCTGTTTGTGGTAACATTCCCAAAATGTAGGATTTTATTAATCCATGTTGACACGAATCTCTCTTTGTACGGTTCAAGCCAGGTCGTTTTCAAATATTTTTCCAACCCTGGGACAAAGCGGTATTTTTCAAAAAGTATCCTCTCATTTTCTACATATTCTGCTTCAGTTGCAGAATTTACCAAATTTTCCATCTCCCTTTTGCGAATGCTTCACTCGTTGAAACTTTTCCTGATACTCTCTTCACCCAAGCCTCCGTGTCGTTTTCTATATGACGTCATAGCAAGTGTATAGCATTTGGAAAATATTTTTTAATGACATTAATTAATGCCTTTTCTCTATCAGTCACAAATACTATCTTCTCATCTTTATCTAATACTTCCCTGACACACTTAAACGCCCAATCATAAGCCGTCTCCATCTCATTTTCCAAGAATCCATAAAATACAAAAAAATTCTTATTTACTAGTGTAACACCAATAATTTCCTATAAAGGCATCTTATATTTGTTCGTCTGGTATGTAAATCCGTAAGAAGGACAAAGGGATAATGTTTCAGTGGAATTATTAAATCTGGATGAGCAAATAAGACATCAGTTAGCTCACGTGTACCTTTTTTCTTCCCAGGAATCGTTTGACAAAAATGTAGATACCCATAATCACCAAAGAAATGTCAGTAATTGATCGATGACGTGCGATTTTCTTTCACCTTCGTCTTCTCTCTGGCTCGTACATTGTATACTTGTTTTTTTTTCGTAACTTTATAATTTTGATTAGCCAATTCAATCAATATATTAGCCACGGAAACTTGACTTGCAGTCATTCTCAAAATAATTTCTTTCACTTTGTCATTCAAAATTTCATCCTTTTTAACAAGCTTGTGATTATAAATCCCATTATGAACAAATAACTTCCAAGTACCTTCAGACTGTGCAATACCTTTCAATCTAAAAGGACATAGACATTTTTTTGTCCCGGTTAAGTATTTGCTAGATGGAGCATTTATATCCGATCGGTCGATATGGTCTAGATCGGTCACACCAAAGCCATCTGTTCCCCAAAACCACGATCGTCAAAATATGTATATAAACATATATGAATATCGTGTTAAAGTCCAATTCTTTTAGTTTCCGATATCAATTCCTCATATCTATTCAATGAATAACCGGTAAAAATGTGTGAAGTGTCAACCATGTCGTCGGGAAATTCTTCAAAATAATCATCATCCTACAATTTCAAAAAAAAAAAACAAAATTAATAATAGTTGTAGTTAATTGACAAAGAAAAATCAAATTAAATTAATCAAAGAATAAGAAAAAAAACTATAAAAAAAACTAATTATTATAATTTAAAAAAAAAATTAATATTAAAAAAAAGAAAAAGTCAAAATAAACAACGCAAAGATGTCATCAAAACAACAACACAAATGCTTAACCCCGATGTCGATCACCACCATGACCACCGACCTCCTTTCACAATCCTTATCACAGACCAACAACCTCCAAATGACAAAATCGACGCCACCACTCCTTACCCACCGTCAGCAACCGCGAACACGCCGACCTCCAGTAAACTCCCCCGTCCCATCTGACAACCCCAGCACCACAAAACTGATGTCGACCACCCCAGCCTTCATACCCGACGCCGACCACCACAACCTTACAACCCAACGCCGACCCATAAACCCTAATTAAGTTTGTCGCTAAACATATAATTTCACTAAAATTAAACCTAATAATTTCAATAAAACGTATTAATATCGCTAATAAACAACATTACTTCATTAATTGGAGAATTAGAATCCATTGTTTAAGTTTTTAGAGTATTTAGATTCAATATTAGGGCAAAGATGCATATATATAAGAGTTGTTTTGGTTATGTTTAAGAGAAAGGGAGAGTTGTTTTTTTTATGTTTAGGGAAAAGGGTAGGGTATGGAAATTTTATGAAAAAATGTATGTGAAAGAGTAAAGTTCGTATGTGAAGAAGCAATTACGATTATTAATGACAATCATATAAGTACCGATGCCTCAATTAGTGATGGCAATGGGTTGTGGCTGAGCCGACCCGCGTGCCCGGCCTACCGTGTTGTCCCCTAAAAATGGCCTGGCCCAGGCACGAGTATTGGGCCATGTCGTGCCTGGCCCGAACTCCCTATCCCGCATCGCGGCCCGTTCTTGGCACGACCATTTTCATGCTCGGGCCATGCCTGGCCCATGGGCTAATCGTGCCAAGTTTTGGGCCGGCCCATCGCGCCAAGTAGGAATTTTTTTTTCTAAAATTGTTTTATAATTGTTATAGTTTTAGTATTTTTTGTTTAATTATGAATAATAATAATGATTTAAATATATATTTTAGTAAATATTAATGCACTTGCTTACTTGTATTTTTAATTTACTCGATTTAATTAAATAATTAAGAAATGATATCAACAAAAGATTTTTAATTAAATAATTATAAAACGACGACTCAAGAATTTTTATAAACTTTTAATAAACGATGTTAAAAAAAATACCTCAATCTTTTATTATAAAAGGATGAAACAATGTAACTACGAGTACAAATTTATCTAATTAAAATACGATAAAACGATATTAATCTAAAGCAACTATTAATTTGACTCGACGCTTGTTTCGTCGGAATCATTTTCGGTTTCATGATCAACCTCGTTTTGTTGTCGAGACTCGGCATCCATCCAATCCATATAGCACACCAACATTTTGAGTGTATCGGATCTTAGACGAGTTCGTTTTTCATCCAGGCCAATACCCTTTTTGCTCCACTAAAGCAACTTTCGGAAGCAACGGAAGACACTTGAATGTTTAAGAAGTCCCTTCCTATTGACAACATCACCGGAAGCAACCTTCTTTGATTTCGCCACCATTGCAAAAGGTCAAGGTTATATCTCTTCTTCGGTCACACGCAAATAATCGTAGCTAATGTATATTTGATACTTGGCCAAGTTGAAAGTTGGGGTGGAATGTTGTCGACTCGCAAATAAACCTTCAAGGGCGGTTAAGCTCGAGCCTCGTAAACCACCGCCAGTACTGCTAGTACCTGTACTAGAAGTAGGATGTGAAGAAACACGAGTGTAGTTACCAAAAACAGACTCGCAATGGTTATATATAGTAAAAAATTTACTTCTAACATTTTCTTTAGAATACATCTTCGTTAAAAGGTAAACACAATAAATTCTTATAAACACCAATTAAGTGTATAGTGTCATCTAATTTCCACCTAGAGTCTAAAATCATGCAAAAAGTGTAAACAATAGGAATATCAGACTAATACTTGAGCCACTTGGTCTCCATTTTTGGAAGAAACCCGCTAAAGGTGGAATTACGACGAAAATCATTAAAAATTTGTGCAATAGGAATAACATTACCAAGAAAATATGGAGCGGTAGGTTTATATACATGTGAAAAAAGAGACAGTTGCATTGCTAAAAGCACCTAATAAATTAACATACACTTGGATTTTTTGCCAATCCTCTTCTAATAACAAGTGATCGGGAAAGGTTCGGTTCCAAAACGTAGTAAGAGGTTCTTTATAGGGTATCATAGCTTCTAACATAGTGTAAGTAGAATTTCACCTAGTGTTATTTTCCATTGAAAATTTTTTGTACTTTATCTTTATTTCCTTAAGAAAATCATGCCATTGTTTACGTCTCCACCTTGTCGTATTAAAATGCACAACAATATCTTTAAACTTCTTATAATAATCATGAATGCCACTAAGACCCTCTTTAACACATAAGTATAAAACATGACATGCACATCTAGCATACAACAATTCACCATTTAAAAGAACTTCATTTAAACTACTTTTTAACATGTTAGCAACAGAAGTCATGGTCAATGCATTGTCAAAAGTATAGGTTAAAATTTTAGACGCAAGTCCAAAATCATTAATACCGTTCATGATAATTGCATGTGTATTTACGGCGGTATGAGGGACTTCAAATTTAGCAAACTCAATGATTCTTTTTTGCAAAGTCCAGTTGTTATCCAACCAATGAGCGGTATATGCATATATACGAATAATCCGTGCCAGAATCCCCTCCATCATTAGTTATACTAAATTTACATTTAGTGTTTTCAAACTCGAAAATAAGGTTTTGTCGTGCCGTTAGAAATTGTACCATACCATTATTTCTGACTACCCTCCTACTTGTTTCCTTGTGGCGGGGTTGATTTTTTCTAACATATTCATTAAAAGCTGGGTGTTCAGCTAGTGTAAATGGTTTTTCTGTTTTAATAATCATTTCAGACAACTGGCCTGAACATTCATCATAATTATAAGTATACGCTTGGTTATCGGGGTGAGTCATGAATTGGTCCATTAAAAGTTGCCCATGTTCGGGACGACTTTTACAGCTTTTCCAATGTCGATTTAAATGACCGGTACCACCCGTAGACCCACAACTAAATATTTTGTTACAATGTATACATTTGCAGATTGCCTTATTAGCACATTTTATAAAATGGTTCCACGATTCACTTGATTTCCCCTTTTTTCGTATTTCATTCATTTGTTCTTCGGTCATCCATATTTCCTCGGGTTGGTCTGGTTCTGTATAGGGTGTCTGGGGTTGCCTTGTTTTGGTGGATGACTCATCCTCGCATGATTCATGTTCGGAATGTGGTCTAAACCCCCCGTCATAAAAGGTAGTATATTAGGCATTAACGGTATTGTACTAGGTCCTTCATAAGGTTGATTTTCATATATAGTACTACTAAATATATTCGGGGTCATTATGCGGGGGTCGGTTGTTTGGTCGGGCCATTGCATGTTTTGCAATTGTGACGGGGCGAAACCACTATATTGATTCATGTTAAATGGTGCGGTCGTCGGGATTTGTGGTTCTGAGTTTCTAGTAGGTGAATCCGACTCACTAGGTAAATGACGTAACCTTTTAGACGAGTTTCGTGAGTCCATATTTATGAATTAATTTTTAAAAGAGAATTACTAAAAAGTAAATAAAACTAATTAACTAATTTTAACTCGAACAAAAGTAAAAACAATATAATAAAAAATAGAGTTAGAAAGTGCAAACAAAGCTATCGGAATTCGGAATATCGGAATGAACAATTGAAGCCTTGCTTGAACCCGAGTATCCAATTCAACAACTTGATTATATAAAACCCTATTCAACAAAATCCAAATAACTAATTAACTAATTATTTTATATAAGATTTTTATATATTTATAAATTATACTGTAATTTTTAACTTGTAATATTGTAATTTATAAGAATTAAGATGAGTAGAAGAGAATAAGAGATGGATCGAATTGTGAAGAAATGAATTGAGTTAAGGTGGTATTTATAGAGTTTGTAAATTATTAAAAAAAAAGAGCAAGTAACAGCCATATTTTAACGGCTAAATTTAATTGTGCATCAAACATTCAACTGCAACAGCAATATTCAACAGCCATATTTTAACGGCTACTTTCTTGCTTATCCCGGGTCGGGCCAGGCCGGGGCTGTGTCGTGCCTGGGCACGGACTTCTATGGAATTTTGCGTCAGAGCCCGCTTCAAGCCCGCCTGTGCTGGGTTCGTTCCGCCTCGAGAACTGCCCCGGGCCATGCCGTGCTAGACCAAAATCCGTGTCGTGCTGCTCACCAGCCCGAGGCACGGATTGCTACCACTAGTCTCAATCACTAATCTATAAATAATATTAAAAGGCATGTTGATGACTTAATTGACAAGAATTCCACATTTTTAGCCTATTATGATGTCACCTCATTATCACGTAAAATTACTAAATTAACCCTCACATTATACATAAATTAACTAAAATTCCTTTTCAAAAATGTCATTATATCTATATTAAATTAATTGTGTTCATTAAATATTTCATGAATTAAAAAAGTACAAGAGTGATGTAAACTCCACAACTCAATCACAAGCTAAACAAGTTGACAAGTTTAAATGCATCTAAATCGACTTAGAAATCAATTCACATTAGGGTTAAAATCGTTTGCATTTCATCACCGTAGTAGTTATGTTCTCTTTCGAAAGATCATCGATTAACTTAATAGAGGCCGCTAATGTGCAGGCCGGGTTCGGTGTTCAATTAAAGGGCTTTATTCCCATCACGTACCTTTACCCCTCACTTAGTATCGTTGGTTTCCGGATGTCCGAATCCAAGAGGTTGCAAGAGTCATTCTATTTAAAGTGATTAGGGACGAATCTTAAGAGCTTTAATCATTCTAGACCAAACCTGCTTTGTGCTCTTTTGGTTAAGGGTGTAAAGTGAATTCAAACAGCTCCAAATTACCTCAAAATTTGGTGGCGACTCCTCTAAATCTTTATTCTGATTCGTGACCCTAGCCTCGAGTCGTTATATTAAAAATATCAAAGACAAGCCGACGTAGCGTGTCCACAGTTTAACAATTACGCTGGGGAACGATACTAATCGTGCAACTTGCCTTTCAATGTTTTAGAGGCGAGACTCAAAAAGGAATCAACGATGTAGTAAGATTACGTATATACAACGGTTTATGCATAAAGTCATAAACTCGCTCATGCATAGAGGTGAGTGTATCTGCAGCAGGAGCTGATAACCAGGCCACTGATCATTTGAAGGGAGGCCAGGGACAGCCTAGCCATAGCCTTACTTTGCGAGGGCATGGCCTAAGATTACCAGGCACAGGCCAGGCCACAGCAGCCCCAGCAAGCCGCATTCAGGCTAACAACAATCACAGCAACAATGCTCAGGCCACCTCAACTGTCAGTACAATTTCATTAGGTCAAAAGTACACGTTCTAGGCCAACCACCAGCTGCCACCTTATCCAGCTGAATATTTATTCAATTATGTTCAAATTAATCCTAGGGAGCCAGGCCTAATTCCAAATGCATTTCACAGAAAATCAAACTGAAAGCAAGTTGCAGGAAGGGTAAATTGGATAAAGTAGAATTGCCATTTCTCGCCAAACAAGGGAAAAACTCCTAGCAAAGAACTCATGGCTTGTTTTAGCACTCCTCAGATAACACCTCAAGCAATAGTTGGTGCCTGAACAATGGCCATTTAACCTCACACTCCTAGCCAAAGAAATGTAGTAGTCTATGAGCAACCTGTCACTATCATACCTGCAACACTTTTGTTTCTTGCTCAGTTTGCTTTAATTCTTTTTGTATCTGTTGTAATATATTTTCATTGTTCTTTTTTGCTTCTTAAAACAAATCCTGGCCCTTAGATCGAGATATCTAGGGTTTTATTGTACTGAACTTCACCAAGAAAGGCCTATATAAGAACCCTTCCTCAGTCTGTTTTACTCAGACTTGATTAATGATAAACCTTGAGATTTCTCTCAAAATTTGTAAATCTTATTAACATAGAAGTGTCTTGGTTATAAGTCAGACTTAATATCTTCTTGGCTTCCTTAGAAGGTGATTAAGGATCAGTGGTGTGTCTTACGACAGGTCCGTGCTTGTTTGAACTGTCTTATGTCACATTGTTGTTTGAATTGAGTTAGCTCTGTGCTTGCTTGAGTTAGTCCAGTTTAAACTCCCAAATTAACAGATTAATTTCATGTGCTTGCTTGGAAAATATTTTGTTAATTATATCCCATTTTTATTCACAAAAATCACACAAAAATAGTCACCCCTTTCTGCTGAGAAAACTATCTGAATTTACATTTGTTTCAGCCTGGTTTTTAATTTAATTAAAATACTTAGATTGCTTGTAAAATTCTGAATTTTGGTACAGTTTTAGTTTACTATCTTAACTAAATTGTCACCAAGTTTCATGATTTATCAAGGTCATTTGCTATTTTTACAAAATTCCTAAAGTTTATTGCATTCCCTAAGATTGTCCTTTGTCTGTTGTCAGGGTTTACAAATTTGTGTGAGTCCTTGCATATTACACTGTAAATTCTGGTAATCAGAGCCCGGTTTATAACATAATCCCATCATCTGTTAGTCCTGAGTGAGAGAAAAGTGAGTTCATTTCCCCAGCTACATCAAAACTACAAAAACCAACCATGAGTGAAGAGAGATTAGCAGGAATGGAGGCAAAAATGGATCAATTAACCAACCTGGTTAATGTGACCCTGGAAGCTGTGAACACTGTCATGGCAAACATTCTCACTCCAGAAAGAGGAAGACCACCACCCTACGGAGGAAGAGGCAGGAGTAGGGGTTTCTTTGGAGCAGGAAGAGGTCAACCACAACATGAGAATGAAGAAGAGATCAACTCAGAATCAGAAGAGTCTATGATGGAAGAAGGTAACTACTTAACTAGAGATAAAGATGTTAAGGTAGAGATCCCTGATTTACATGGTAGTTTAAATCCTGAGGATTTACTAAACTGGCTTAGGTCTGTTGAGAGGGTCTTTGAGTTTAAAGGATATAATGACAAGAAAGCTTTTAAGGTTTCCATTTTAAAACTCAAAGGATATGTATCTCTTTGGTATGAAAGCATGAAACACCAAAGTATTAGAGATGGTAAGGAACCAGTCAGGTCTTGGGCTAAATTGAAAAAGAAATTGAAAGAAAAATTCATAGCGAAAGACTATACCCAGGATATCTTTATTAAACTAACACAGTTAAGGCAAGACTAGCTATCTGTAGAGGCCTACCTTAGGAGCTTTGAACAGCTAACCCTGCAATGTGAGGTCACTGGAAAACCTGAGCAAAAGATTGCTAGGTTTGTTGAGGGTTTGGATCCTAAGATTGCTAGCAGGGTAAGGATGCAGCAGGTTTGGTCATTTGATGAAGCAGTCAATCTAGCTTTGAGAGTTGAGAAATTGGGAAAAGTGAAACCTGTAACACCTAAATTCCCCACCAAGCCAGCATTCAGATCTTATACTGATGTTAAAATCACTGAGACACCTAAACCAGCAACCCAACCCACAGGAGACAAGGGAAAGGCACCCATGTATCCTAAGGCTAACCCACCTTTATCCAGGGATAAGATCAAATGTTTTCAGTGCCAAGGTTTTGGCCATTTCAAGAAGGATTATCCTTCTAACAGGGCTCTCGCAGCTATGGAGATTGAAGAGTGGGAAAGGGAAGGGCTAGTTGAGTATGAGGAGGATGAGACACTGGTACTAGAAGAAGTGGAAACTGAGGAGGGAACAGAACAAGGACAGATTGTAGCCCACCCTGACACAGGGCACGGTTTGGTCCTATGGAGGTTCATGCACTCTCAACCAGCTCCTCTAGAAGCTGATCAAAGATCCCTGATCTTCAGAAGCAGATGCACTATCCAAGGGAGGGTGTGTAACCTGATCATTGATGGGGGTAGCTGTACTAAAGTAGCTTCCACCATTATGGTCAGCAATCTGAGTTTACCCACCTAAGATCACCCAAGTCCATACAGGTTAAGGTGGTTAAACAAGGGCTCTGAAGTAGGAGTTGACAAGCAATACATTGTTCCCTTTTCAATTGGAAAGGTGTATAAAGATGAAGTGTTATGTGATGTGGTCCCTTTGGATGCATGCCACCTACTGATAGGAACACCACTTACCATGGCAAAGATAATGTTTACAGTTTCAAGCACAATGGCAAGAAGGTCACTCTGACCCCCTTGCCACCCAATTAAAAAGGCTATGGAAGTCCTAACATGCATGAGGAAGTCAATGGAGTGTTGTTTCTTTCTGAGGCAGCCATGATCAAAGAAATAAAGTAAGAACAGCCTGTGATAATTTTGTTATCAAGAGAGATCAACACTAAGGAGAGCACTAGTGTGCCTGCAGAGGTTGAGCCTCTGATTCAGAGATACAAAGAGGTTTTTCCAGTTGAGTTTCCTAGTGGACTGCCACCTCTTAGGGGAATTGAGCATCACATAGACCTTGTACCTGGTTCTGTGCTGCCAAACAGGCCAGCTTACAGATGTGATCCCACAGCAACCAAAGAACTGCAGCAACAAATTGAGGAATTAATGACAAAGGGCTTTGTGAGGGAGTCACTGAGTCCATGTGCAGTGCCTGCTTTACTGGTGCCAAAGAAAGATGGAACTTGGAGGATAATGCCCCAAGCATCTTCATGAGGCTAATGACTAAAGTACTGAGGCCTTGCCTTGGGAGATTTGATGTGGTATACTTTGATGGCATACTCATCTACAACAACAGTCCAAATGAGCATCTGTTACACCGGGAAGCAATTTTCAAAATACTCAGGGAACAAAAGCTCTATGGGAAGCTTGAGAAATGTACCTTCATGGTCAGTGAGGTAGCATTTCTAGGGTACATCATATCTGGAAGAGGAATATCAGTTGATCAGGAGAATATCAAAGCAATGCAGACATGGCCAATTCCACAAACAATTACAGAAGTGAGGGGATTCCATGGTCAAGCATCTTTTTACAAGAGGTTCATAAAAAACTTTAGCTCAATTGTTGCACCAATCACTGAGTGCATAAGAAAGGGATATTTCCAATTGACTGAAGCTGCTCAACAGTCCTTTGAAAAAATCAAAAAGTTAATGTGTGAGACTCCCATTCTAAAGCTACCAGACTTTGATCAATTATTTGAAGTGGAATGTGATGCCAGTGGGGCTGGAAAAGGAGCTGTCCTACTCCAAGGCCAAAGACCAGTGGCTTATTTCAGTGATAAGTTAAATGGGACCAAGTTGAGGTACTCAACTTATGACAAGGAATTCCATGCAATCATTAGAGCTCTCACACATTGGAGATACTACCTGAAACCTAAGCCATTTGTCTTGCACTCAGATCATGAGGCCCTGAAATACATCAATGGTCAATACAAACTGAGCCATAGGCTTTCTAAATGGGTGGATTTCCTGCAAGCATTCATCTTTTCAAGCAAATATAAGGAAGCGAAACAAAATGTAGTAGCTGATGCCTTATCTAGGACGCACTCTCTGTTGACTATCGTGAGCAACAAGGTCCTTGGGTTTGAGTTCATGAAGGAAATGTATATGGAGGATCCTGACTTCTCTGAAGAGTGGATCACTCACACAGAAGGAGGACCAGCTCAGGGAAAGAGATATATGCTACAAGAGGGTTTTCTATTTCATGGTAACAAGTTTTGTGTACCAAGGGACCTACATGGATTTGCTGATCACGGAGGTCCATTCAGGAGGATTGGGGGGACATTTTGGGGTCCAGAAGACCTTGTAGATCCTACAAGACCAGTTTTACTAGCCAAGAATGATAGGTGATGTCCAGGCAATCCTTAGGAGGTGTTCAATATGCCAGAAAGCCAAGAGCTCCTTCCAAGCAGGACCATACACTCTATTGCCTGTCCCTGATAAGCCTTGGAAAGATGTGAGCCTTGATTTTATTGTGGCCTTGCCTAGGACATAGAGAGGAAAGGATTTAATCATGGTGGTTATGGATAGGTTGTAGATACCTCATTTCTGCACCTCCCGCAAACCACCCGGTGTTGATTGGGCCGCATGTTTGGTACGCGGAACGATTTGTGACAGTTCGTAAGTTTATCATCAAGTGATCGCTCAAACACTTTTGTCTACCTCATAGTCGTCATCTAAGCGCCGATACGGTCGTTTTGGCAGTAATTAGAGTACATTTGGAGTCCGGGTCAAAAATTGTCTTCATTTTCTAATAGCCGTTTAAAATGCCGAGTCAGAATGTTCTGAAATGTTCCGGATATTTCTATTCCATATTTTCCAATTTTTTAATCTTTGGTAAAATATATCCAGAAATTATCATATAAAGTATTAAGGAAATAAGATTAATCCGCTATTCCATAATAGAAACACGGAAATCTTTCTTCCGCAGGAGGAAACCACTGAGGAAAAGACGCAGCAGGTGTTGCGCCTCTTCCAAGAGACGCAGTGTTTGATGCGCCTCTTCCTCAGTCCTTTTCTGCATATTTTTCATATCTTTTTGAAATTCACTTCCAAAGTTTCTCCGAAAACCCTAATTTCCGTCGTGTGATTAGTATAAATAGAGACCTTCGGTCTCACATATTTCTCACACGAGTGTCCGCCTTTGTCTTCTCCATTTGCATTCTAGACCAAGTTCTGACTTTTTGGCGTCTACGTGTTTGAACTTTCGACCATGTAAGCTCGGATCCTTCTGAGTATCAGCCTCGTTTTGCATGACCAACCAATTTGACCAACTCCACAATCAATCAACTTAATCAATCTGTTTAATTTCCTCTTAGAGGGCACTTTCGTCGTACATTCGAGTCGAGCATCACTAAACGTTAACTTAGTTCATCTCGTTTCTTCAAACATGTAAGTCTGAGGGTGTAAATCCTTCTCTTTTAATTATTGTTCTTTATTTTTGTAATCACAATTGTAAGATTTATGTCGAAAATACGCTTAAAACCGATTTGTAAAACCTTATTTCAAACTCTTTTTACGGATTATTAGGAGACAAACGTCGAGAAAGGACGCAAAGCAACGCTGCGTCTCTTGAAGGATGCAACACCGCTGCCCCTCTTTCTGAGGTTGTCGCAGCTTCCTCGCTTCCTTTCTTCTTCCTTCGTCTTATGTTTGTCTTATTGTTTTTGCCTTGTTATAATTTGTTCATATTTCTTTTAACATAATAATTTGATTATGATAATTCTAACATGTTAATTAATTCATCTTTCAAATCCCGACTTAAATCCCAAGTAATCCATATTTGCGGGTTTTCGTCATTTAAATCAATTCGGGTTTTTAGAGGTTCGATTCATCCATATTGAGTCTCTGGAATTCATCTTCGATATATTTTCATTTGTTATTTATCGTTGCCATCATTAGTTCGTCATTAATAACCTGTTTAATAATTAATTCGATTAGTTAGTTTAATTTATGTTATTAATTCTCATAATTAACCTTATTAATCTTGTAAATGATCCATCCTAATTAGTTTTTATCCATGTTTTATCGTTTTTATGACCTCAATCACATGTAAATAATCTGTTAAACCACTTCTATCCGAGTCAAATAATATAATCAAGCATTAAAATCACCAATGAATATTAACGATTTGCAATTCCGGCTTCACAGCCAGAACTGAGCTCAGGAAGAGATGCAGCGTCTGCTGCGTCTCTTCCAAAGGTTGCAGCTCTGCTGCGCCTGTTCTTGGTTGAGTTCTGTCTTTGAACTCCCGTTTCTGCCTTGACCTAGTTTATTAGTTTACGTATTTAATTTACTATTAATCGTATTATCGCCTAATAATCTGTTTGTTTATTTATTTATTCTTTTTTTCTAAATTTATCCGTTTTAAATGTATTTTCGACATAAATCAATAAATCCAATGTAATTATTGTAATTTTCTTCATTGTATTTTTATTGTATTTCTTTTATCGTATTGCTTGTATGCTCTCACATGTAATCGATCTTAAATCCCTACTTCGACTCAATTACATGTTAATTTACGTGATAACCGACTTAGTATTAATTCTCACATGCTAGTTTTTATCTAATGAATGTTGCATTGCATACATATAATTGACAACATATCGAGTATAGACAATTTCCCTAATCATTAGTAGAGGCCGCTATCGAGGCGGGCGGGATTAGGTGTTCGATCAAAAGAGCTTCCTAATATGTACCCTCACCCCTTACTCCAGATCTCTGTGAACATCCGTGTTCATTGGGATCCACGAGAGTCATTCTAGACATAGAATGCTAAGGGTAACGAGTTCTTGGTGTTCATTTCACTACTTTGTGTCTTGACATGGCACGAGGTATTCGAACGGTTTCCAATTTTCCACAATAAATTGGTGGCGACTCCACAAATGCACAAGAAAAGCTTGCTCGCTTTTCGCACCCGTGGGCCCGCGTCCACAGTTTGGCGACTCCGCTGGGGATTAATATACTTACGTGTTGCCAAGGGTAAAACTTGAACAAGGTTAGGGAATAGTTTGTACAAGACAGTTGTCGATTTTCATAACTCGGTCTTCCTAGACCATTTTATTCGGCCTTCCTAGGCCCAACCCAACCCATTCGACCAATCGTCCCGTCTAGACGGTCCAAATTCTTATTTGGGCCTAAGGATGGATAGCGATTGACGTCATCCATACCATGGTACTTACTCTTGTTTGTATCAAGGCCTTTCACTACTCGAGGAAATGGACTGGGAATCGGCCTTACTCTTGTTTGGTACGAGCCTCTCCATAGACCCCGGGTTTGATTGTTTGGTATGGCAATCCACCCTTTAAGCCAAAACCCTTTTAAATGCACTCAGCATCCCGTTATAATGCCTGTATAAATGCTTGTACCATATGTGATCACCATTTATAAACAAAACCATGACGATTTTTTGTAAAAATCAAAATTTCTTTCAAAATGTAAAAATTTCGAACATAAGCCCAATATTAGCGCAAAAACAGTCAAAACTATGTCCAATTGTCGAGTCAAAATTCGGGCCTCAAAGCCCATTTCAAAACCTCACTTCGAGTCCACTCCTACAACTACACTACAGTTGACTAGGACCAACATTTTCAAACTTTGTCATTTCTTCAAAAACTCACTTAACACGAGTGGCACACTCCCACTCTACAGGTCAAAACATTTTTTCCAAGTAAGTGTGCTAGAATGGTCGATCGTGTTTTGATTCGTCGTCGATCTATTGCTCAGTTTCCAAGATGCCTGACACAAGCGACCTGAGCAACAACCAACCTCTGAATGGTAATGATCAAATCCTAGCCGTGCTAGCTTGTCTCCAAGTCAATCAAGACCAAGTGTATGATCGCCTCGACACAATCGAGGGCCGAATATATACTGTGGAAACAAGGTTGCCTCCTCGAGAAAGTGAAGTGTCTGATGAATTTGTGAATAACTTCGGGAATGAAAATCCTCCTATAGGAGCACATGAGGTTAACCCTCCCGTAGGTATGACTGCAGCTGAGAAACGACACCAATACTTGGAGGAACAATTGATGTATCTCAAAGGGATGATATATATAGGGAAAATAATCGCAAATATGAGGCCGTGAGCTCCAAATTGCCAACCAACTTCAACATGACGGGTATCCCTAAATTCAAGGGGCATGAAAATCCTTTGAACCATATCCGTGCTTTCAAGGATTACATGTCTATCAAAGGCATTAAACCCGAGATGTTCTTAAGGATCTTTCCTTCATCTCTTGACACTATCCCGAGACAATGGTTCTATTCTCTAGAGCACAAGAAGATTACTACCTGGGACGATGCCGCAGTTGAGTTCGCTAAGCAATATGCGGATAATGCCGAAATCTAAGTCAACATGCGCACCTTAGAGGTTCTTACCTAAAATGACAAAGAAGGTTTCACCGACTTCCTAAGTAGGTGGAGGAAGACTAGTACCCAACTTGTTGAACGTCCAGATGAAGCTACCCTCGTGGAGAAATTCGTAGACAATTTAAAGCCCATCTATGCGAGTCATTTGAGGTACCAAAACATTAAGACCTTCAAAGACTTAACTTTACTAGGAACAAGGATCGAGGATGACATCCGTAAAGACGGTAGGTCGTGGATATCAAGGCTCAACAAGTCGTTCTTACGGCTCTACTAGCAAGACTGATGAAGTTAACCTTCTCGAGCCATCTAAGAAGAGTACCCCACCAAGAAAATTCACTAATATTGGGGACACGTACTTTAATGCTCTAAAGAGACTCATGAAACAGGGTAAGCTTCAACCCATAGGCCCTACGCCCGAACCAGAAAATAAATCCAAGTTTTGGGATGAGAATTCGTATTGCGAATATCATAGAGCCAAGGGACATGATACAGAAAAATGCTACAAGCTAAAGAATGTGCTTCAAGACATGATTGAAGATGGTCACCTACCAATACCGCCTGGAGGCAAGCCCAACAACACTCAGAATCCTCTTAGAATTCTGGTGATTACAAGTGAAGAATCTACCTTATATTGTTCACACCTCATTTCTCCAGTCGAAAATGAGATCTATGCAATAGAAGAAGAAGGGAACTAATCTACCATTTCCCCTACCATCACCGACTTTATCGCATGGGCAAAGAGTGTGAATAGGCAAGTCTCGGAACTAGAGAGCGTAGTGGCAACCCTACGCGATCCCAATGCAACACCCAAAGACAGTGCACCACTAAGTTTCTCTCGAAATGCTACAATGCAAGAAGTAGTAGCTGTGGTTGATGAACTAGTCGACCAAATTATCCAATTGGAGGCCGAGATCATGAGGATGAGACAACTTGCTACTATCAATGGAGTGTGGGCCGACGATGATGAAGATGAGTATCTCACTAAACACTACCTAGTCAAAGTAAGTGAGGAAATAGTCCAAAATAATGAGGATCAAGATGTAGACCACCTTACTCGTTCGGGACGTCCATACCAAAACACTTCTCAAAATGGTCCCATAGCGAATGGTCCAACCAACGTTGCCACACCAAATGATAACGAAGATACCTCTACTGACCATTTGCTAAAGCAACTACAGAAGACAAAGGCTGATCTTTTAGTCTGGCAACTAGTTGCAAGCTCATTCCCACATCGCCAAGCTTTACTGCAAGCCTTGGCTAAACTAAATGTGGCACATAATTCCACACCCGATGACATAGTCAACTTGGTCTTCCAAGAATCACCTAAGCTAAGTAACCCTGTTACTTTCTCGGATGAAGACTTACCACCTTTTGGCGCTAATCACAACTTGGCTCTTTACATCACTGTCATTTACTTGAAGAAGACGTTATACCTTTGAAAACGGCATACAAACTGGGCATGAAAGAGTCGGATTGGACCCCTACCAACCAAGGTGTTTCGCGCATATGATGGTACACGACGAAAAGTGGTAGGACTTGTTAACCTGACCATAGCCACAGGGCCGATCGAACGAAAAGTTAACTTCCAAATAGTAGACATTGAAGCATCCTTCAACATACTTCTGGGAAGACCTTGGATTCACGCTTCCAAAGCGATGACATCCACCCTCCACCAGAAGATCAAGATCCCACTAGATGGTAAAGTGGTGACAATCACTTCATCACCCATCAAGGCAGTAATAGAAAAGAGATCAAGTAACCAAGTACTCGCGGATCCGATACATGAACTTGGGGGCTTTCATAGCATAAGCGTCATAGAAAGCGAGTTGGAACCCTTGTACTTCAATCCTTACTCCAATTTAGTGGTCAACCACATACTCAAATCTCAGGGATACTTTCCAAGAATGCCTTTGAATCCTACCCGAAGGAACACCTTTGTACCTTACAAAGAAGGCAACTCACAAAGGATACCACTTGGATTAGGGTACAAACCCACTAAAGAGGAAGCTTTCGAGATGCTCGCCCAAGTTCAAAACCGTAAGAACATGGGAATCCAAATGCGACCCTATCTCCCTACCCTGAATGGATACTTCGTTAAGGAAGGAAGTCAAGAACTCTTTCATGTATTTCCCGAACCTTGGCACTATCTCGAAAGGAAGTTAGCCGGAATCGAGATCTTTCACGATTGCTACTTCATTCCTCCAGAAACGGTTCCTACCGTCAAAACTCGTCAAGCACCTTGCTTAGACGAACAAGCTGTTAGCCTACTATTTGGGGAAGATCGATTTATTAGAGCCGCGTAGGATGAGATCATTACCATGATACTTCAAGACAATCATTTTAACCTTACCGCATTGATCACAGAAACCAACTCAAATCAGCAGAAAGGATGGAGAAAGTCGATCAAGTGGACAAACAACCAAGGAAGACTCTTCAAGCTCACTACTGGAGAAGGAGAGATGTTCAAAGGAGAACCAGAAGACGATGAGTTCGAGTCAGAGTCGGAGTCAGAGTCGGATTCTAGAGAAGTCCCTAGAGAGTCTCCTCCTGTCGTCACTCCCACTCCCCTTGTTTCTCCTAGATTAGCATCAAGTAGTAACAGTAGTTCGGGAAATGTCCCAACTAGGGATGGCAATGGGTAGGGTTTGGGTAGGGTCCGCCTAGACCCGGATCCGACCCGAGATTTTCCCTTTGGACCCGTACCCGACCCAGACCCGTAAGGGTCTAAAATTTGAGGACCCATACCAGGACCCTATGGGTAAGGGTAGGGTGCAGGTCTACCACGGGTCCGAGTTTCACCACTTTAGCAACAAGATTAACATGACTATGGGGTCTATAATATTAAAAAAGAAATTCATACTACTTTAACATTATGAGTTTATTAATCTGCGTTAATGGTGGTTGTCGGTCGCGGCTATTAGAGAGGTGGTTGCCGATCGCGTATCGTCTTTGTGGTGGTGGTTTTCTTGTGTCAGTGGTGGAGTGGTGGTATTGTCAGAAGAGTTTGGTTGGGTTTTATCACTTTATGGGATGAGGGAAGAGAAAGAGACTTTAGTTGGGTTTCTACAGTCTGTCAGTATGAATTCGGAAAAGTTTTAATTTTGATTTTTTTTTCATTAATAAAGGGTCTAAGGGTCGGGTATGGGTCTCATAACTTAGACCCGGACCCGAAATATTTTTTTAAGACCGATACCCGACCCATACCCATTGGGTCTGAAAAAATGAGACCCATACCCGACCCATTAGGGTCCGACCCTCAGGGTCTGGGTCGGGTCCCCGACCCACTGCCATCCCTAGTCCCAACAGCTGTCCCTTTACCGCCACTGACTACAGAACAGATGGCTTCTTTGTTTCAACTTTTCTCAAATTTTAATATGAATAAATCAGGTTCTCCTTACTCTTTGTGTTATTCTGAATGCAATTCTGTTTACGATGATAATGAGGATTACCCAGACCCAGACTCAATCGAAATACCTCCCTACATAGCCAAAGAAATACTACAAGAGGGGGAAGGGGGACCAGTAATAGAAGATACTGAACCCATCAACGTAGGAACCGAACTAGAACCCCAAGAACTTAGGATAAGGACGACCTTGAGCCCCGCCGAGAGGGCCAGTTTCATAGACCTCCTACACGAGTTCAAAGACATTTTTGCTTGGTCCTACAAAGACATGCAAGGGATCGATAGGGAAATTGCAGAACATAGAATCCCGATTAAACCAGGTTTCAAACCCGTAAAACAGAAGCTTCGACGAATGAGGACAGAATGGGCTCTTAAGATCAAATAAGAAGTCGACAAACAATTCAAAGCCGGGTTCATCATGTTGGAAATCATATTTTGAATATCACATATTTTGGTTTAAAGTTTTAGTCATAAAAACTTAAAGATCTTATGCATGCAAAACTAGAATAAGAGTGAGGAAAAATCGTTTCATACCATATGAATATTTTCGGCCATTTTGGCCACCAACAAAATCTCCTACTTGTTAGTTCTTGAGCTATAATGAATAATGGGATGATCCTCCAAAGACTTCAAGTGTAGAAGCCACTCCTCTTGATTGCACCCAAGATTATCCCTTATCCCCACTAAATAATATTAGCTAGATATTAGTTTAGTAGTTTACCTTAAAATTGATTACTAATACTCATATATTACACTACTAATATTAGTAATCTTATTTCAACAATTTGGATCATGATTTCTCTAATTTTGGAGAAAAATCAAAGAGTAGAGAAAAATGCATGTAAATTAATGAACATGCATTAGTTGAATGAGTAGAGAACAAAAGTTCTCTATGTTAGAGAGGGAGCACGGTTATGGGGAGGTGAGGACCAATATATGGTCCTTCCCTTTCTACTTTTGTTCTTATCTAAACCTTAGGCATGTAAGGCTAGGTAAGTAGTGTCATGATGGTGTTATTTTAGCTTATTAAAATAAATCACCACCATGCACTAACCCTCTACATTTCGGTCCACTTATAAAATGGACTACAATTTTATTTTTGTCAATTGTCACACAATATGTCACATGTAGTATGTTACATGTTATTAATTAATTAAATGCATATTTATCACATAAATATCATTTTTATAAATTAATTAAATTACATTCAACAAATTGACTAATGATACTTGATCACATAAATAAAATGGGTCATTTAATTATAATTCACAACATCTTGTAATTATAATCAATCATTCATTCTTATCTCTATTGTTTCTCAAACAATAAACAATTTTAGTAATAAAGTATTTCAATTACTAAAATAAATCTTATTTAATCCCATTACAATAAAGATATCAATATTCTCTCTCACAAATTGAATTGTTCAATTTTAAGGAATTGATTAACTTGTATCGTCATACAATTAATCAACTTTACAGATTAGGGCATCATCCTTTAGGTGTGACCTTAAGGGATCAACTGACCACCACCGTCCCACGACAGTAACGTCAAACTCTAGCAAGCCAATCGTTACCGATTAATGTTGATCAGTTGACTATAAAATGAATCATCCCTTACGTATTCTTAAAATGAGATTTAAACATGTGATCAATATGATCGACAATTGTGATCGCATTATTGTCGGAGGACACATATTCCAACACATCAAAGTTTCCGAGTACTCAGACTGGGTAGCTAACACAGTACCTGTACCCAAAAAGGATGGGAGAATCCGGGTTTGTGTGGATTTCAGAGACCTAAATAAAGCAAGTCCCAAGGATGACTTTCCTCTACCACATATCGACATATTGGTGGATAACACAGCAGATCATGCGCTATTGTCCTTCATGGATGGATACGCAGGATATAACCAGATCAAGACGGCCATAGAAGATATGCATAAGACCGCCTTCGTCACTCAATGTGGCACCTATTGCTACACGGTTATGCCATTTGGGTTAATCAATGCCGGAGCTACATATCAACACATCGCAACTATGCTCTTACACGACATGATGCATAAAGAAGTTGAGGTATACGTAGATGATATGATTGTCAAGTCCAAGGATAGAGAGGGGCACATTGCGAACCTTCGCAAATTCTTCTCAAGGCTACGAAAGTACAACATGAGACTCAACCCTCCGAAATGCGCATTCGGGGTAACATCTGGTAAACTCCTGGGATACGTTGTTAGCCAACAAGGAATATAAATAGACCCTTCCAAGATCAAAGCTCTAATCGAAATGCCGCAACCTCAAACAGAGAAAGAAGTTAGAGGATTCCTAGGTAAGGTGCAATACATAAGTCGATTCATATCGAAACTCACCATGATCTGTGAACCTATCTTCAAAAAGCTAAAGAAAACAGATCACACCATGTGGGATGATGACTGTCAGAAGTCATTCGACCGAATCAAGGAGATACTAGCCAAGCCACCAGTGCTCATGCCACCTCAACGAGATCAACCTCTTGGTTTATATCTCACGGTAACTGAAACAACCATGGGCGCCATGCTAGCCCAAACCGTAGGAAAAGAAGAAAGAGCTATCTACTACCTTAGTAATAAGTTCTTGGAGTACGAGTACAAATACACACCACTCGAGAAGACATGCCTCGCTCTTGTGTGGGCAACGAAGAAGCTACGCCATTACATGCTTAGCTACTCCGTCAAAGTATACTCCAAAATGGATCCTGTCAAATACCTCTTCGAGAAACCTGTTCTCAATGGACGCCTAGCAAGATGGACCTTGATGCTCTCAGAATTCGATCTCAAGTATGTACCTCTGAAAGTTATAAAAGGGCGCGCAGTTGCCGAGTTCTTCGCAGAAAATCCCATCAATGATGCACAAACAATAGACACCTGGTCATTTCCGGATGAAGATATACTCCAAACCGATGTAGACTCCTGGAACCTTTATTTTGATGGGCCATCGAACTTGAGAGGATTTGGAATAGGAGTGTTGCTCATTTCTCCTGAAGGCGAGCATACGCCAATATCTGTCAAACTCGACTTCGAGATGACAAATAACGCGGCAAAATATGAAGCTTGTCTCATCGGATTACAAGCAGCAGTAGGTTTAGGCATCAATAATATTCGCGTACATGGAGATTCATCTTTGATCATCAACCAAATTACGGGATCTCGGAAAATTCGAAGTAAAAGCCTAGCACCTTATCAAGCCAGAATAGACCAAGTAGCCCAATTCTTCGATCAAGTAACCTACCTACATCTACCTCGAGAAGAGAATCAATTTGCAGATACTCTTGCAAAACTTGCATCTTTGATTAATATGCCGGATAATATGGTAGAAATGCCTTTATGCATCGAACGACGGACAGAACCGGCTTACGTGCACCAAATCACAGATGAAGAAGAAATTACAGAGGAACCTTGGTTCCAAGCAATCCTGAACTTCAAACTCAATGGCAACTATCCACCAGATATGGACAAGAGGGCACAACGTGCTATACGCCTACTAGCTTCCCAATACGTCCTCATGCAAGGAGAATTATTTAAAAGAATGCCTCTTGGCGTAATCCTGCGCTGCCTTGATCATTCACAGGCACAGAAAGTGATGGAAGAAGTCCATGATGGAGAATGTGGCCCTCACATGAGTGGACCAATGATGGCAAAGAAAATCACGCGTTTAGGATACAATTGGACCACAATGGAATCCGATTGCATCAAGTATGTCAGACATTGTCATAACTGCCAAATATTCGGGAATGTGCAACATGTCCTTCCTTCACAATGACATCTCCTTGGCCATTTTCTGCTTGAGGAATCGACATCATCGGAAAGATCACGCCAGCCGGAACAGGAGGTCACTGTTTCATTTTGGTGGCTATCGACTATTTCACCAAATGGGTACAAGCGGCTTCCTACACTAGCCTCACAGCCAAGAATGTGGCAAAGTTCATACAAACCAACATCATCTGTCGATACGGTTGCTCACATGAGATCATTAGTGACAATGGGTCACATTTCCAAGCGGAGACTGAGCAATTGCTAGCCAAGTACAAAATCAAGCATCACCACTCCTCGCCATATAGACCATAAACTAATGGCGTGGTAGACGCGGCAAACAAAAACGTTGTCACAATCCTCAAGAAAATGATTGACAACTATCGAGATTGGTCAAGCAAGATACCATTTGCCTTATGGGGATATCGTACATCTGTTAGGACACCCACTGGGGCCACTCCTTTCTATTTGACCTACGGTATGGAAGTCGTACAGCCAGTCGAGCTCGAAATACCATCCTTGCGTATTTTACTCGACAGTCAAATCCTGGAAGCCGATTGGAAGAGGGATAGATATGAAGAACTCATCCTCCTGGATGAACGTAGATTGCGTGTATTGCATAATGTGCAAACATATCAGGCACATATCAAACGAGCCTTCAACAAAAGGGTTAAACCAAGGAACATCAAAGAAGGAGACTTGGTCCTCAAATCAATTAGAGCTCTTTTACCTGTCGATCCACGAGGGAAATTCAAACCCAACTGGGCCGGACCATTTCTAGTCAAGTCCATACTTCCAGGGGGTGCGGTTAGGATCACAGACTTAGATGGGAATGAATTTGCCAACCCGACAAACCTCGACCAATTGAAATGTTACTATGCCTAGAATAGGAACAAAACGCGCCTCGCGTAACCTCACGTGTCGCTCCTGTGGCAGGGAATATAAACGGCCCCTGGCCAAGCTAAATAAAGCTAACGTCACCTTGCTCTTGCATTTTGATAATTTGTCATCCTCATATCATCAAATAAATTGAATTGCACTTTAGGAGTAAGTAAAAAGCTCATGCTTATTTTCTAGTTCACTACAAGCTCTTGCTTAGAACAATTATTCTTTTACATTTACTTGAACTACGCGCAAAGATTTGATTTCATTTTTTTAAATGAATACGTAGGCAATCCTTCACAGGATACAACCCATTATTTTAAATGTAAATAGAAGGACATTTGCATATGCATTTGGAATTCGACAAGAATAATAATAGAAAATCCCAACGGTTTCATAACCAATCAACCTCGTTTATTTCATTTCTTTTAATAATAATACGCTGCATAATAGAAATAAAGCTAAAAACAAAAAATAGGCTAGGATTCTAAAAACCCCACCTTCTTATTACAAACAATAATAATAATAATAATAAATAATAATAAAGACTCAGGCTATTCTTCCATTTTCCCTTTGCCTTTGTCATTTTTATCATATTTCTTGTCTCGACCTCGAGCCGGACGCTCTTGCGCCACTTCAGACCTAATCACCAACGGTCTCTCTCGTGGTCTTGCCTTGCCATTCTTGTCAACCACCTTTTCCACGGCCGGAGAAGTCTTCGGTTTCTTCGAAGGATGAACAACTCGAAACCCGGCTTCTTCCTCTCCCTCAATCAGATGCTTCTCTTTCTCCTTTTCTACATCACGAACCTTGTAATCAACAGGCTCGCGCTTCCTCAATCTCTCGCGCTCCTCAGGAGTAGTAGCTTTCCTCCACTGCAAGTAGGAATCAGACACTCATAGAGCACTAACAGAAGAATTCAAGAACCACACGTTTCTTTGATCCCATTTGATGGCCCATTCTCTTCGGCTCTCAGTGGTAAGGGCCATAGCGGTCGGCGGGACGGTGTCAAGCCTCGGAATCATCTGCTTCAATCCAACCTGCCTCATCTACCTCTCCGGGAAGATGCATATCATAAACTCCAAGCCAGGAATGCGCACCGATCGGGTAGGATCCAAGGACGATACTCCAAAGGATGATTTGAGATGCCACCATGGTACGATCCATCTAATCAGTGGACCATCATCACTCTTCAGTTTGTTCTCCCAATAGTTGCAGACTCGAGTAAAGTCCACCATGTAAAGTCTAATCCTCATTGCAATTGAGCGAGCATGATAAGCAGGAATATTAACTGGGGGCTCGATCAATCGAAGACGCTCCATAAGCCAGACCTACCAAAACGCAAGTATAAATAAACGAAAAAAGGGGGAAATAAAAAAGCTTCGTTCTGTTATCTACAATATGATGGGACTTCCCAAATAAGGAAGGTCGCGGTTGGCTTTCCTGTTATGTAACCCCAACAGGATCTCTCCTAAACACAGGCAAGCTAGGCTCCTGCGCAGCTCCATTTGCTCAATTAAGCTCAAGTAACGAGGGTCACCTCTCAAATCCTCATCAACATGCCCTTGAAGGACATATACATGCAGTAGGCAAAATCCGAATGCCCTTCGCCTTGCAACATAGGAAATGGTAGGATCTGCCCTATTTATGAATCGATCGATGAAGTCCAACATTCGCACTCCTTTTGAGGTCACAAGACGGTCAACCTCAGCTCTTGTCAACCCAAGCAAATCTCTGAACTTATTCTTATATGCTTGAGAAGTAGAGGGTATAGCAGGCAAATGTTCCGGGTCCCAACCACCGATCGCAGCAATTTCTTCGAGAAATGGGCAAATATCGCCTCCAGGAAAGGCAAATACGTGATAATTCGGGTCCCAATAATCAAGACAAGCATCTAGTAACGGTTTGACTACCTTGACCAGCTTCAAACTCAAGATCGATCCAAAATTATAGGCGCCCATATCGTGTTTCTCCACATTAGAGAACTCATTTGTCCACTCTTTCAGACGGATTTCAAGAGTATTCATGATGTATGCTTAATTAGAGAGCTTTTATGTAATAAGACGAGAGAAAGATGGAAGAATTATGTGAATAAAACCTCCCTCGACGTCTATATTTATACTAAAAGTCAAGTTTCCTAAAATCATCGGACGACACACACTGGGAACAAGCGCAAAGACTGCTACGCCTCTTCAAAGGGACGCAGCTCCTGCTGCGCCTCTTCAAAGGGACGCAGCTCCTGCTGCGCCTCTTCCTAAGCCTTCTTTCTATGATTTTCCGCGTTGGATCTTTCCTAATTCCTCCAAGAATAATTTCCTATTCATACGGGTTATTATTTTGGTAAATCCGTCAAATTACCATGTTGGGCGGGCACGCATTTCGAGGCAATATCGGCATTTTCGTCATTTCAGCACACTTATACATTTCTTTTTAATTTTCTTGTTTGGGGATTCATTTCATCAATTCAGATATTCATTTTCAAACTTACACATTTTATTTTAATTTTCTTTTTTGGGGAATTATTTCACTCCCATTCCATTTCACATTTCAAACTTATATGTTTTTTTTTTTTGTTTTTTTTAGGGGGTAACCCTCCCTACCGTCAGGTCATTTTCAGTAAATTTTTTGCATTTTCGAGTCTTTTTCTTGCGATAATTTAGGCCATGTGTACAAATATGTGTTTTATGTGCAACTTCTATGTAAATGTCGGCAGCGTGACGGCGTAAACCGTCATCTACCAAACCTGTTCAAAAGCTAACCTTCAGGTACAAATAAAGCAACCCAACAAAGAAAGGCACTCGTGGCCATCATATATACAACCAAAAAGGGAATATGTACACCAAACTCAGGGCTCGAGCAAAACAAAGAGTATAAAGTGCAAAATGAAGGTCTTAAAAATGTACAAAATATATAAAGTACAACCAACAAAAACAATAAACAAACTACAGCTGGTCGCCGCCTAGCTCAGCAACTCTCGCCTCGAGAGCAGCAATCTCGGCGTCGCGGACCTCTAGCTCCCTCAAGAAAGCGAGCCGTCTCTCCCCGGATCCGGGCAAGCTCTCGCTCAAGTCACGCTCCTCTCGCAAATGCAAGAATTGGCTCATGTCAATTGTTTCAAACATAAAGGAAGTTAGAAAATTCAAAAATGAAGTAAACAGAATGTTCATACCTGACGTCCTCGACCGCCAGCAAGTGCCTCAGTCGCAGTAGCCCATAGCCGGTTGGCTACCCTCCACAAAGCCACGAACCGGGATGGCGCAACCTACATTTCAAGGATCCTCAATAATTTGGTAAGTTTAAACAAGTGTATTCTTATACGAAAGCTGATTAAATTGGGGAGCATACCCTCGAATCGATGATCTTGCCACTCGTCCTAGACCAAAGATCTCTCACCGCTGCGTCAAAGTCGCGAAGCTCAGAGATCCTCGTCATCCCCGTCGCATCAGTGTACTCGAGGGTCTCGGGATACACTGGGGGCTCGATGCCCGCAACCTCAACCTCCTGCAAAATTCAAATGGTTTTCATCAACTGATGATCATTCATCATGTTTTCATGTCAATCGAAGGAGAGTAAAATACTTACCACGACTGGCCAGTACGCCAACCTCCCGTAAAGGAACGCCGAGTAGTCCTCACCAGGAAGAAGGAGGGCGTCGCCACCGACGCCAGCTAAGTCAGCCTCCCTCTCAGCATCGGAAGGCTCCCTGAACATCGTCCGAGGAGGATCGATGGGAACCGTCAAGACATCTCGGGAGCACTGACGAGCCAAGCACTCGCCCAAGTACCACACAGGACCCATCGACGTCCTCAAAAGCAACCGGCTCGAGCTCCTAGGTCGAAGGATCTCAGCCATAAAAGGAGGAGCGCCAGTGTAGTCCACCCAAGGCCTGGGCACCCACTATGAAAAGCAAACAAGAGGTCATTCATATGATCGATTCCGAAAGAGAGCAATGAAAAAGTGAACAAAGAAAAGTGGCTCGAAGATACTCACGTCGTCCAGCTGCAGAGCGTTCACGTCCCGTCGACAGGCGCCGTGGAAGGAACGCTGGCTCTTCGTGAGACACATCACCCAATCCCTCACGACGGGATAAGCTCTCTCCCTTGAGTCCGTCCTCTTGGGCGCGAGACTCGGAAAGTAGGAGTACACCCACGCCTGTAAAACAAGATAATTTATAACGATCTTTCGTGATTCGATAAAGAAATGATCTTTCATGAAAAGAAATGGAGGTTCATACCTCTAGCAACAGTCCAGGGCCAACAGTAGCAGGAGAAGTCCCCTTCTCTATCAACTCCGGACGAACCATGGCCCTCATATAGCAAATGAGGACCGTAAAGCCAGCAGTGACCCAGTCCCAACGGCCTAGGCCACTCAGGTCAGAAAGGAGGGGAAGAAGCTTCGTCGACAGTCTCTCTCCCTTGTCTCCGAGGTAGATCGAAGACAAGAACCACCAGAGCCACAAACGAGCTCTCTGCTCGGCAGTGCAAGGAGGAGGATCCATCTCCCTCCCATCGATCACCATCATCGCCGATCTATTCCCAATAAAGTAATCCCGAACATAGGAACTAGGCACAGACCTGGGAAACGCAGCAGCCTTCGGCATCAGGTTCCAGCCGATCAAGCTCCTAGCCTCATCCGAGTCCACCCTCATGGCTGTCTCCGGCCACACCACAGCCACAGTCCCACACGGCAAGCCATAAATCATGCCGTAATCCTCCAACGTGACCCCAACCTCACCGAAAGGCATGTGAAAGGTAGAGGTCGTGTCCCAGAACCGATCCAGGAAGGCTCGAACCAGGCTAAGGTTAGCCCGAATATTCCTCCTCGTGATGTCTCTCCAAGCCTGTACCAAGGCACCAAACGCTCCTCGCTCAATGATGGCCCGCTCCTCTGCTGACAGTCTCTCATAGGCCTCTATCATCATCGTGTAACCCGAGAAAGACCTGATGTTCCCGGACTCCTATTTTGATTCGAAGCAAGAGCTATCTTTAGTTCGAATGAAAGGGAAAAGTAATAGCAAATAGAAATGAAAGAATATGAATGAAAGAATGATGAGTTCAAATTACCAAGCTCTTCACCGTCCTGTAGGACAGGTGACCCTCCGCAGCCCAGATGAGGTGTCTGCTGTCCCAGCTCTCAGCCCACTCTGGCGCTCCCCTCAGCTGGTGACCACCTCGTCCGACGTTGGCCCGCCTCGGGGCCTACTCCTACTCCTCAACAACCTCCTCCTCGACGACCTCGTCCTCAGCAGCTGCTACTACAGTAGTGAAAGCCTACTCTAACGCCTCCTCAAGTGTACGAGAAGGGTCAAGAGCCGTGTCCACGTCCATGGGAGCTCTCCCTGACGTAGAAGCCTCATCACCTACAAAATTAAAGTGAATTTAGGCCGCGTCAAGTGACGACAAGCCTTAATTAGGGGATTTTCGAGTTTTCAAAGCTCCGAAATCGCTCTTTTCTCGCCATCTTTGGCCAATTTTCCCATAAACTCGTCCGCTCATGTGGTAATTTGGGTCAAGTCAAGCCTGAGTTGAAGCCTAGTCATGGGTTCGAGTCGAAATTTCGACAGCATTTCGTTATAACGGCGATTATGCCCTAGAAAAGTGTCCTGAAAAAGCTGTCACAAATCAAAATTCCGAAATAGTAGGAAGTTTACCCATCATACAAGTATTCCAAATACCGAGTTTCATCGCAAATGGGCAATCCTAAGGCTATTTTCGAAGCAATATACGGTTTACCTGTGAGACCGTCACCATTTCACTCAAATGCTCAAAACTCAACAAAAATTCGAAATAAATACATGGTTACGATCCTTATACTACCAATTAGCCATTTTCAAGGTCAATTTTACAAGGCAAAATCATTTGGGGGAAAAGCCCCTTTCGACTTTTTAGGGTTGAAAAACCCTGATTTGTCGATCCAATTTGATCAAATACGGAAGATTAATGCAAAATTAATATACATACCTCGATTAGTCATGGCAAATACAAGATTTTGATCAAATTTTGGTGAGAAATGGTTGGAATTTGAGAGAGTAATTGAGATTTTATGTTTCGAAATTATGAAATGAATCCTGGATTTCATCGAGTTTTTACTCAGGAAAGCCGCACTCAGGAAAAGACGCAGCAGGTGCTGCGCCTCTTCCAAGAGACGCAGCTCTTGCTGTGCCTCTTCCTCAGTTTCCCTCCAAATGAATTTTTGAATATTCGTTATAAGTTCGTTATATGTGGGCCCATCTTTGGTGTGCCTCTTCCTTGGTACCACACATCGTATATTTGGTCCATTTGACGTTTGTTCTTCACCCAGACCCGCAACCCAACTGCAAACTGTCGTAATGTTTTTCTTTTTATCAAGACTTTGCTTGCCACAACGAGCGGATATTTTCTGACAGGTGTTTCGACACACCTTTATTCTGTTCCCCTAGCGAGAGTACACGGACAACCAATCGTCCCTCTCGAGACATGGAGATTAGTTCCCGATTATGTTCCCCGACGAGAGTATACGGACAGACATTTGTCCCTCTCAACACGTGGAGATCAACATCGACCCCAAGCTCTTCCGAAGTTTGTTTGAAAGCCGATCCAAGCAGATTTCTCCTAGCAGTTCCTCCCTACGTCATGCTGCCTCTTCCAATATCGTGTTGGAGTTTCAAGGAATTTCGGTATGGTCTCTTCTTATGATCGGCGAGCCTCCTTACGTAGTCTAATGGACTTTAAACGACCCTCCCCGATAGTCGATGACTCTAAAATGTTCCCGACGACAGTCCTTGGTTCGACCCCTTGAACCGCCTCGCGTCGCCATGGTCGTCGTCGAGTTGTAATCTTCGATTGACCTGATGGTGTACTTTGATTTTTGCCTTGTCCAAGCCTCAGTCAAAGTGGGGGCTCTGTAGATACCTCATTTATGCACCTCCCGCAAACCACCCGGTGATGATTGGGCCGCATGTTTGGTACGCGGAACGATTTGTGATAGTTCGTAGTTTATCATCAAGTGATCGCTCAAACACTTGTGTCTACCTCATAGTCGTCATCTATGCACCGATACGGTCGTTTTGGCAGTAATTAGAGTACATTTGGAGTCCGGGTCAAAAACCGTCTTCATTTTCTAATAGCCGTTTAAAATGCCGAGTCAGAATGTTCTGGAATGTTCCAGATATTTCTATTCCATATTTTCCAATCTTTTAATCTTTGGTAAAATATATCCCAAAATTATCATATAAAGTATTAAGGAAAAAAGATTAATCCGCTATTCCATAATAGAAACACGGAAATCTTTCTTCCGCAGGAGGAAACCACTGAGGAAGACACGCAGCAGGTGTTGCGCCTCTTCCAAGAGACGCAGTGCTTGCTGCGCCTCTTCCTCAGTACTTTTCTGCGTATTTTTCGTATCTTTTCGAGATTCACTTCCAAAGTTTCTCCGAAAACCCTAATTTTCGTCGTGTGATTAGTATAAATAGAGACCTTCGGTCTCACATATTTCTCACGCGAGTGTCCGCCCTTCTCTTCTCCCTTTGCATTCTAGACCACGTTCTTACTTTTTGCCGTCTACGTGCTTAAACTTTCAACCACGTAAGATAGGATCCTTCTGAGTACCAGCCTCGTTTTGCATGACCGACCAATTTGACCAACTCCACTATCAATCAACTTAATCAATCTGTTTAATTTCCTCTTAGAGGGCACTTTCGTCGTACATTCGAGTCGAGCATCACTAAACGTTAACTTAGTTCATCTCGTTTCGTCAAACATGTAAGTCTGAGGGTGTAAATCCTTCTCTTTTAATTATTGTTCTTTATTTTTGTAATCACAATTGTAAGATTTATGTCGAAAATACGCTTAAAACGATTTGTAAAACCTTATTGCAAACCCTTTTTACGGATTATCAGGAGACAAACGTCGATAAAGGACGCAAAGCAACGTTGCGCCTCTTGAAGGGACGCAGCACCGCTGCGCGCTCTTCCTAAGGCCGCAGCCTCTCGCTTCCTTTCTTCTTCCTTCGTCTTCTGTTTGTCTTATTGTTTTTGCCTTGTTATAATTTGTTTATATTTCTTTTAACATAATAATTTTAGTATGATAATTCTAACATGTTAATTAATTCATCTTTCAAAATCCCGACTTAAATCCCAAGTAATCCATATTTGCGGGTTTTCGTCATTTAAATCAATTCGTGTTTTTAGAGCTTCGATTCATCCGTATTGAGTCTCTGGAATTCATCTTCGATATATTTTCATTTGTTATTTATCGTTGCCATCATTAGTTCGTCATTAATAACTTGTTTAATAATTAATTCGATTAGTTATTTGTGTTATTAATTCTCATAATTAACCTTATTAATCTTGTAAATGATCCATCCTAATTAGTTTTTATCCATGTTTTATCGTTTTTATGACCTCAATCACATGTAAATAATCTGTTAAACCACTTCTATCCGAGTCAAATAATATAATCAAGCATTAAAATCACCAATGAATATTAACGATTTGCAATTCCGCTTCACGGCCCAGAATCGAGCTCGAGAACAGACGCAGTGTGCTGCGCTCTCTTCAAAGGACGCCTTGACTCTTTGCGCTGTTCCTGGTTGAGTTATGTCTCTGAACTCCCGTTTCTGCCTTGACCTAGTTTATTAGTTAACGTATTTAATTTACTATTAATCGTATGATCACCTAATAATCTGTTTGTTTATTTATTTATTCTTTCTTTTCTAAATTTATCCGTTTTAAATGTATTTTCGACATAAATCAATAAATCCAATGTAAATATTGTAATTTTCTTCATTGTATTTTTATTGTATTTCTTTTATCGTATTGCTTGTATGCTCTCACATGTAATCGATCTTAAATCCCTACTTCGACTCAATTGCATGTTAAATTACGTGATAACCGACTTAGTCTTAATTCTCACATGCTAGGATTAATCTAATGAATGTTGCATTGCATGCATATAATTGACAACATATTGAGTATAGACAATTTTCCTAATCATTAGTAGAGGACGCTATCGAGGCGGGCGGGATTAGGTGTTCGATCAAAAGAGCTTCCTAATACGTACCCTCATCCCTTACTCCAGATCTCTGTGAACATCCGTGTTCATTAGCATCCACGAGAGTCATTCTAGACATAGAATGCTAAGGGTAACGAGTTCTTGGTGTTCATGTCTACTTTGTGTCTTGACATGGCACGAGGTATTCGAACAGTTTCCAATTTTCCACAATAAATTGGTGGCGACTCCACAAATGCACAAGAAAAGCTTGCTCGCTTTTCGCCCCCGTAGGCCCGCGTCCACATAGGTTCAGTAAGATAGCTCACTTTGTGGCCTGCAAGAAAACTGAGGATGCTGCCAGTGTTGTTGAGTCATATCTAAGGGAAATTGTAAGACTCCATGGGGTTCCTAAAACAATTGTCTCGGACAGGGATACCAAGTTCATGAGTTACTTCTGGAAAATCCTATTGAAGCTCCTGAAGACAAAACTCTTGTTCATTACCTCCCACCACCCTTGAATAGATGGCCAAACTGAGGTCACCAACAAAACTTTGGGGAGGATACTAAGGTGTCTAGTCAGCAAGACCTTAAAGGAGTGGGATCTAAAGCTAGCTGCAACTAAATTTGCATTCAACAGAGCACCCTCTACTGCTATTGGTCACAGTCCCTTTGAGGTAGTCTATGAGGTTAATCCACTTATGCCTTTGGACTTGTCTTTTGTCCCAAGGGAAGAACTGAATCCAGATGCCAAGAAGACAGCTGAACAACTGCTGAAGTTACATGAATTAGTGAAAAAAACAAATTGAAAGGTCCAATGAGCTGTACAAAAAGCAATCCAAGAAGCCTAGAAAGAAAAAGGAATTTGAGGCAGGAGATCTGGTATGCCTGCACCTAAGAAAAGAAAGATTTCCATCAAAGAGAAAAAACAAGCTTATGCCTAGGGCAGATGGACCCTTTGAGGTCTTGGAAAGAATTGGCCCAAATGTTTACAAGATTGACTTGTGATGCGTGCATTTTTTATAGTCTTTTTAAGCCTTATTTGCACGCATTTCTATGCAATTCCCGTAGTTTTAGGCTACGAAATGCCTCGAATAGTCTACTTTGGTTCGTTTGGCTTTAATTGCAAGAATGGACCTGAAATAAGCAGAACTGAGCCTTTTACTGTCCCTTTAGCTCGCATTTAGGAGATGGAAGAATTGGAGCGAGAATACTAATGTCTTGGGATGCGTGAAGTCGCCTTGGAAGCTAAGATCATACATCCTATGGCTGATTCAGTGGTAGTTGGCTCGATCGAGAAGTTTTGCTGGCTAAGTTGCTCGATCGAGACCTTTGTGGTTGTGAGAAGTCCTCAATCGAACCCGTGCTGTGTTCGATCGAGAGGTGGCCAATTGGAGTTCCTCGATCGAGTAGTTTTTGTACTCGATCGAGAGGTTTTTGCTGGAAGATGGTCGATCGAGGAGTTTCAAAGTGCTCGATCGACCACTTTGCTATCTGACGCGGGATTTTTCTTGCGTGAACTTATTTATTTAATATCTTAAGTTACGTATTAGGTTAATAAAATATCTTTCCTATATAAAGGAAAGACTTAATTAGGTTTAATCATCTTTTTATCATCCTTTTAATCAGGCAGTTTTATTTAACTCAGAACTTAATCTCGTTCGACGTTGCTTTTCATTTTCCGGATCTTTGATTTGTGTAATCTCTTTACTCTTCCTTATTCAATTTAATTCTCTTTTGCACACTTTAATTCTTGTCTTTAATTGCTGTTAATTATTAGATTTGTTATCAAGTTTATGCAATTTTCCTTTTATCATCTTAATACCATGTTTGTTATTGCTTTATTTATCGTTATTGTTTTATTTATCGTCATGCATAGCTAAATTCTCTATTGCTAGGATTAGGGGAGCCATGATAGTAAAATAATGATGCGATAATTAGTTTAGGAGGTTTTTGTTGTGAAAATTATTTTATAGCAATATAACAGTAATTATTAGGTTGAGTGCACGCAACTGAATTAATTAACCCGGTTAAATTCAGACCTAGATTGGAAGATTGGAATGAATAGACTTGTTATGAACAATAGACTACCCTAATCAGAGTGCAAGCTATTTAGGAAGAATCTAGGGCGGATAGCGGACCGGAAGGACCTTTCCACTACCCTTCTCACATTAGACTGATTGACCTTACCTTTAGCTGACTTGCGTAATATCATGGTGAATCGACATCCTGGCATCTTTATCTTTATTTGATTAATATCTATTTCATCCTTGCCTATTTTTATTGTTGTTTCTTTTATTGCCTTTAATTCAGTTCTTTAGTTTAGTCAAAACAACCAGATCAAAACCCCCCACTTTGTGACCGTAGACAAGCCAAATAACAAGTAGATAGTGATCGCCTCCCTATGGAGTACGATACCCGACTTACCTCTCCTATATTAGTTAGAGTCGGTTAGGTTTATTTTTGATAGGGTTGCGACAGCCGTGTCAAATTTTGGCGTCGTTGCCGTGGAGGCAACTATTTTATTTACTTGTCTTATTTTAGTTTGTTTTAGTCTCAAGGGATTTTTATTTCCTTGAGGCAGTTCTTATTCTTTTCTCTTAGTTTTGTTTATGCCCAGGTCCAATAGGTCAGAGTTAGTACCAGCTGATCCTGAACCAGAGAGGACTTTTCGCCGTAGACAAAACTTATTGAGAGAGATTCATCGAGAGGAAGTCTTGAGTACTCTTGAACCAGTTCTTGAAAATTCACCTTTGCAGAAGCTCCGTCTTTCGAGGAAGACACTTCTATTTCTGCAACCGTTACTAAATCTGCGAAGATGCCTAACATTGCTAGTCATTCTGAGCCGACAATTGATTCTATTCCTAAAGGTTTCAAGCTCGCAACCGATGAGGGGAGTAACTTCGATATTCGTCCCTCCTATATTAATCTGGTGGAGAGAAAACTGTTTAGAGGAGTAGCTGGTGAGGATATGAGGAAGCATATGGAGGTCTTCACGGATTATTGTTCTACTATCCCTGCTACTAAGGGAGTGACCCAAGAGAAGATTAAGGAAGTCGTGTTTCCTTTTTCTCCTACTGATGGAGCCCGAGAGTGGTTAACTGACCTGGATAGGACCACATCAGAGATCACCGATTGGAACACCCTGGCTCCTACTTTCTACAAGAGATATTACCCTCCGCAGAGAACTTATGCATTGCGAGGGCAAATTACAAGTTATAAACAGAATTCGACCGAGAACTTGTATGAAGCATGGTGCAGGTTTAAGAAGATGGTTAGGTATGTCCCACATCACGGGTTTGGCCAGTGTTTTTTGTGCAACCAGTTCTACAATGGGTTGTATGATGATCACCGTGCTATTTTAGATGCTGCAGCCAAAGGAAGATTTCAGAAGAACATTGATGATGATAAGGGCTGGCATATTCTAGAGGAGATGGCTACCCATTGTGCTGAATATGGGAATCAAAGGAGTGGCACTAGAACAGTTTATATAGATAATAGTGCACTTGTGGCTCAACTGGAAGCCATGAATGCAAGATTTGATAAATTAGAATTGCAGGCTGCGGGAAATGAACAGACGGTTCACTTGTTGTCTAGACAAGAGACCGTCTCATGTGAGAGATGTGGTGCTAATGGCCATAGTGCAGTGGAGTGTCTAGCTGAGAAGAAGCAAGTCTTTGCTTTTCAACAATTCAGGCAAGGAGGCTCCTATTTCAACAATCAAGCAGGAGTTCATCCAAATTTGAGATGGTCTAACCAGAATGTGTTGAATCTTACACCTCCACCATAACAACAACAAACTTATGTACCACCTCATCGGAATCAACAACAAGGCTTTCAAAAGCCTCCATCTTTCCCACCGCCGCATCAGCAAGGTGCCTCTTCTAGTGGTACTAATGACATAGATGAGCTGAAATCACTAGTGCAAATGCTTGCACTTCAGATGCAGAAAAATGAACGAACAAGAGATGCCTCTATTAAATTGCTTGAGTCCCAGTTAGCTCAATTGGCTACTAAGCAATCTTCAAGATAACCGGGCCAATTACCGTCACAACCTGACAAGAAACCACATGAGACGGTAAATTTGATCAGTTTAAGGAGTGGTCTTTCCTATGAGGGACCCAAAATGCCAACTGAGAAGGATCAATTTCCAGACTCGGGAGTTGAAGTTGCTGTTCATGAAAAGGCGTCTTTTGACGAAAAAGTGATTAATTCACGTTCTGCACTCGATCGACCAGTTTCTGATGGTCGATTGAGCAAATTTGCTGAAGAAATGCTCGATTAAGAAGAAAATAGTGATCGATCGAGCAGTACAGAAAACAGGTCTCTCGATCGAGCAACCCAAACTGCTCGATCGAGCAAAACTTCTGAGAAAAGCTCTCGATCGAGTGGTGATGTTACTCGATCGAGCATTATTGATGCTGAGGATGATAAATTGTCGTCTAAATCTAATTTGGATGATAATTCTGCTAAAAAGGTTAATTCCTATAAGCCCCAAGTTTCATTTCCGGGGCGGCTACGGAGGACAAAGGCGGAGCAACAATTCGGCAGATTTGTCGATCTTTTGAAGAGTCTTAAAGTCAATATTCCGTTTGCCGAGCTACTCACCCAGGTACCCTCTTACTCGAAATTCATGAAAGAATTGAAGTATGCAGCTGACAAATTTACCTTATGCATGGAATACCTGACAAGGACTTTGAAGTATGCAGCTGACAAATTTGATTTTAAATATCACCCTCTATGTAAAAAATTAAAACTGGCAAACCTGATTTTTGCAGATGATGTACTTCTCTTCAGTAGAGGTGATACTCAATCTATGATGCTCTTGTTAAAGTCCTTTACTACCTTTTCCAAGGCATCTGGGTTAAAGGTAAGTGCTGCCAAGTCTAATGCATATTTTCAAGGGGTACCTGAGCACATTAAACAGGATATATTGAGAGTATCAGGGTTTGTGGAGGGACTGCTGCCTTTCAAATACCTAGGAATGCCTATACAAACCACTAGACTGAAGAAAATAGACCGTGAGTGTCTGGTTGAGAAGATTTTTTGTAGAATTCATAATTATGGGGCAAAGAAATTCTCTTATGCTGGGAGGTTAGTGCTAGTTAAGGCTGTGCTTTCTTCTCTACACTCATATTGGGCCTCAATGCTCATTCTCCCAAAAGGGATCATTAGCAAGATTGAAGCTACTTACAGAAACTTCCTTTGGGATAATAGTGCAGATTACAGGAGAGTGCCACTGGTAGCTTGGGATAAGTTATGCAGTCCAAAAGAAGAGGGAGGACTAGGTCTTAAAGATCAGGAAACCATGAACAAGGCAATGATTGGCAGACTGGTTCATTGGATTATTGAGGAGAAAGATTCAATCTGGGTGCAATGGGTGAAAAGAATTACCTAAAGGGGAAGGAGTGGCTGGAGTATAAGCCTACTGCTAACTCTAGTTGGGTCTGGAGAAGGATATGCAAGGTCAAGGAGGAAATGCTCCCTGGTTATACTGCTGGCACCTGGACTGCACAGTCTACTTATTCTCCTGCTGCCTGCTATGAATGGCTAAAGGGGAGAAAACCTACTGTTACCTGGTATAAATGGCTTTGGAATGAGCATGTGATACCAAAGCATCAATTCATAGGCTGGTTATATGCACATGGAGCTTTGAGAACTAAGGATAGTTGATTAAATATGGTCTGGATGTTGATGATAGGTGCCTTCTTTGTGAGCAGGATACTATATGCATAGATCATCTACTGTGTGAATGTGTATACAGTAGGAGAGTCATACAGACCATCAGTCAGAAGATGTAGAGCAGCTTTCCTGTCACTGATATGATTGGCTGGTGTACTCAGAGAACAGGCACGAAATTACAGCAAGGGATACAGGCAGCATTGATATGGGGAGTGGTGTATAATATATGGCAGAAGAGGAATAAAAGAAACATGGAAGGGGTCCTGCTAAGGCCTGAGAGAGTAGCAGACCAAGTCATTAAAGAGGTGAAAGCTTGGCTACGAGGAAGGGACTACAAAGTCATAACTAAGACGGATTTAGATTGGTTAAAGCATAAGAATTTATATGTAATAGATGCTTATTGATGCTTGATCTCCATATGTAACTATATTTTTGATTTATAATATATATACTCACATTTTACCAAAAAAAAGAAATTCATGAAAGAAATTCTTTTACGTAAGAGAAATTTAGATGAAACTGAAACGATGGCTTTGACTCAGGAGTGCTCCGCACTTCTTCAGAATAAGACTCCACCGAAGTTGGCTGACCCAGGTAGTTTCTCAATTCCCTATCATATTGGAACTTATTTAATTGATAATGCGCTGTGTGACTTAGGAGCTAGTGTAAGCGCCTTACCTCTGTCTCTCGCAAAGAGACTTGGTTTGACGAAATTTAAATGCACCAACAGGACCGTACAGATGGCCGATCACTCATTATCACGGCCGTTAGGAGTCTTGGAGGACGTCCCTGTTAGGATCGGGAAATTCTTTATTCCCATTGATTTTATTGTCTGAGACATACCCGAGGACTCATACACTCCCATAATTTTGGGAAGACCATTTTTGCATACTGCTCATGCAATAATCAATGTCGGGGCTAAGACTTTGACCTTTCAGGTGGGTGGGGAGGATTTTACTTTCACCCAGTCCAGTGTTCGCAGGGCGCCCATGCAAGTCATGCCCTGCAATGCTATTCCCTCTATAGACTCCGACAAGGATCTTTCGAGTACTGTCATCGAGTCATACACTGTTGTTATGACACCTCCGCCCCAGTCTGGGAGCAAAATGGAGGACCCTTCTACTGTTTTTGCTTCTGCAGGACCTAGCAGATTGGACAATGGAGATCCTGTTGCCAGACTTGGTGCATTGCAATTGGAGCCTAGCATTGATGGCGATAAAGATCATAGGGGGCATGGAAAGAAAAAGCCTGACAAAGGAAGGAGGAAGGATGCGGATTATGAGAAATGTTATTCTCCTTCCGATGACTCAATTGTTTGGAGACCGAAGACGGAGGTTACCAATGCTGAAGGGACCTCGTCGAGCCAGAAGCCCAGTTTTGGGCTATTTAATTGCTTCGGAAGATGATACGGGACGCTATCCCGTTTGTAACGTTTTGTAATTTGAAATTCCTTTAGACATTTATTTCGTTAATTGCTCTAGACTATAGTATTAGTTTAGATAGATTTAATTCGTTTAGGGCCGAATATAGACTGCGTATTGTTATTTTGGTATTTTTGCGGGAAGTATTTTTGCCTAAATTGCAGGTTTTGGGAAGAATATTGATCATTGAGAAGCGTGCCAAGAGGAAAGCCCTCGATCGAACACTTTATGTGTTCGATCGAGCAAATGGCCAAGTAAAAGTCCTCGATCGAGTGGTTCCAACCTCTCGATCGAGCAAAAGCCAATTTCAGGAGTCCTCGATCGAGTAGAAAAAGTACTCGATCGAGCAAATGGAGGAAGAAAGCTCTCGATCGAGCAGTTTCAAACCACTCGATCGAGCAGATCAAGAAATTAATAGACGAGGGGGTACTTCTTCCCTTCACTTTATTTTCATTCAAATATTTGTTCTTCCCCAATTTCACCCTGACACCCTTTAATCCCTCAACCAAAATCTCAATTTCTTCCCCTAATTTACCAATCAAATTACCCAAATACTTTTCCAAGCATCAATTAAATCATTTACCCCTATTTGCATCACCAATTTTCGACTAATTTGGGGCAATTTACGAAATTAAGGTTTCGAAAAAAATCGATTAATTCGATTAATTTGAGTTTTCATTGATTTTAATTGACTTTATTGTTGGGTAATCATCTGAGTAAGTTCCTTTCCCCTTTCTTTATTGTTTAAATGCAATTTTACCTTAGTTTTATACAAATTAGGGTTTTGAAAAATTGATTTGGGGAAAATCGAATTGGTTGATTGAATGTTAATTGGAACTTGCTCTTTATTGTAGCTATGGATAGCAGTAAAGAAACCAGAGTCGAAAAACCAATGTCGATGGTTTCTACGTAGATTTCGACACCTTCGCAGACAGTGGTCCCTGCTGCCGCCACTGTCCCTGTTGCTGCCACCGCAGTTTCTGCCACCACGGCTACTGCTACTGCTACCACTACTACGGTGTCGACCTCTGCTGTGTTGACACCCGTCACTGCTACCCCTATTGTTACTGCCACGGTTTCTACTGCAGCTGTTGGTTCGCGTTCTGGGACGGGCACGGGTTTCCGTGCTGCTGCTTCTGCTAGGCACGCTACTGACACTTCCACGGAAGCTCTACCTGAGTTTCCGCAGGTATGATTTCTGTCCCCGTCCCACAACACTCGCTTTTTAAATTTGATGGAATGTGACATGACTTCGACCCGTTTTCTGTGTCGACCTTCTCTAGAGAAAGTAGGAATTTTAGAGCCCGTTGTTGACCTGCTCAACGGGACGGGAATATCGGGATTGGCCACTTTTAAAGAGCTTACCTATCGGGAACTGACCTTAGATTTTTTTGGCTCTTTTGCGTTTCACCATGCGGCCTATGCGACTGACCATGGGAGCAAGTTCATCACCTTCCGTCTGTTTAACACTACCTTTACTTGGACTTTAGCTGCGTTTGGGGAACGGTTAGGCTTAGTTAGTGACGGTTGCATTGAACCTCCTAGGAAGCTCACGCATTAGCTATGGACTACACTTTCGCACACTCCCTACGGTCAGCGACGTGGTGCTCACGTCCACTTGCCCCCAACCCGTTACTTTCTCCGTCTACTAGGAGAAACCATTTTTGGTCGTCATGAGTCTAACAATGTTAATAATATTGAGCAATCCATTTTAGCCGGGTACCTGAACATTGATTGCGGTGCCCCGTTTGTTTTTAATATTGCCTATTTGACAGCTCAGCATTTTAACACTGTCGGGTTAAAAGTATTGGGTACGATAGCATGTGGTGGGTTAGTGAGTTGCATTGCCCGCCGTCTTTTCCCCGACTTTCCTCGAGGTCTTCATTATTTTGATAAGGATAATGTCATCGACATTTCAGTCATGTTTTCTATGGACTGGTTAGCAGTTGACCGTAGGACATGGAAGATGGACACTTCTCCGTCCGTGACTTTACCTTCACCCTCTCTACCCCGTCTTTCACCTTTGACTACTGTGACGGGTAGACTACCACCACCTCCACCTTCTTACCTACTTGACTTCACTCCTACCGCTTCTAGGAAGCGGAAGAGGGCTTCCTCTGCTGTTAGGGAAGTCGGAGAGGGGTCTCGACCTACACAGGCTGGGCTCACACCTGCGTCCACGCCCACGCCCACGCCTACACCTACACCCTCTATACCTCAGCCGGCTTTATCGGCTAATTTTATTGCACCTCCTATTTTTGAGGCGCCCGAGGTCATGGACCAAGGGGGTCATGATGCTTTGTTGTTAGATATGTGCAGGAGGGTTGCTCGGATGGAACGGGATCAGGCTTTGGTTTTATTCCCTCTTTACGAGTGCCACGTGCGTCGAGGTCGTCCGGTTCCAGCTGGCTGGACACACTCTTCCTTTTACCGGTACCCGACGGAGGGGTACCCTCAGCCTGAGAGCGAGGAGGAAACGACCGAGAGGGAGGAGAGGTTTAGAGCTGAGCTTGCTGCTGAGGGTCGTTCGAGGAGGAGAGGAGAGGAGGAGAGGAGGAGGAGGAGGACCCCACCTTTCAGGTGGTTGACGAGGAGGGTACCGACGAGTAGCAGCTGGCTACTCACTTCCCCAGTTTGCTGACTGGTTTGGGGAAGTTGTAAAAATTGTAAGTATTTTTGCTCTTTATTCATTTTTATCTCCTTTCATTTTATTTCATTTATTTGCATTTGTGTGTTGTATTTTTCCCTTTCTTTATTATTTCTGCCGGTGTATCTTGGAGGACAATGAGGGCATTGTCCGTTTTGGTTTGGGGAGGGTAATGCACACTTTGAGTCTGCATTTGCATTTGTTTTGCATTCACGTTTATTGCATTTTCTGTTTGCATTGTCTTTTATTTCAAAAAAAATTTAAAATTTAAAAAAATAATAATAAAAATTTCGAAAAATCAAAAATTTCATGTTTATTTTTACATATAGGTCGAGTCGAAACGGTGTATTCGATCAAAATGCACTACATTTAGTCCATTTACTTAAGCCTTGCATAAACTAATATCTTTTTAACATTGTCTTTTTGCATAATCTACGAGTTTGTGTTGAAATTTAGCTGAACGAATAGACTTGACCTGATATTTTGGCAACCTACTCATATTTTCTAAGTTTTAGAGCCTTAAAACTGGTGTCATTTATGAACAGTTCATGTAGGATTGTGAGTAGTTACTCCTTGCATAACATGTATCATTAAATTGCACAAGTATGAAATTCAATTGCTTATTGCCTGCATACATTCGGGTTAGTGGTTGGTATCACATGCAGGGAGGTGCTTATATTCCCTTTTCTTCCATCTTACCCTTAACTCCACATTTAGCCAAATTTGCCTTTTTGACCCTTAACTACATCCAAACTTAGCCTGCCTTGTCAAGCTAGTTTAGATTGTTTTTGTGGTATATTGTTTACTCTGGCCAATTTGGTTTATATTGAAAGTTGGGAGTTGGTAATTTAGAGAAGGAGAATGTTGAAAAAAAAAAAAAAAAAAAAAAAAAAAAAAGGAAGTGAAGAGAAAATATAAAAAAAATGAAATGAAAAGAAAACAGCAAAAAAAACCGAGAAAAAGAAAAAAATTTGAAAAATTCGAATGAAATCCGTTTTGCTCCTATGTATCATTATATCTTATGAGGAGCGATTATTTGGCTTAGTGAGTTTTTACGCCGAATTAAAGGCGTTGTGTTCAGTTTTTAGATGGATTAGAAGCGGATTTGTTTTATTTGGTTTTGTTAGGATGCTAGCTTGACTATTACCCTCACATATCCAAAATGTTTTGCCCCTTCTTACCCTTTACCTCACTTTTCCATACTTTTGTAAGCCCTCAGCTGTGACGGGACCTTGTTTGGTTGGAATGTATGTGTACGGTAGCTAGAATTGTCTATCATACTATATTGCATGCATGCTTATGCCGGTTGTAGTTAGGTGAGCGACTTATTATTCTTTCTCTCTTACATATACTTGCTTACCCTTTGCTTCATGAGAGAAGAGTGGCCCGTGAGAGTCCATTTTTAAAGGTCTTGCAAGGTCGACGGTTCAGCTTTATTATAAACATCTTATAACTCGTTTGCATTCGACATTGATTGTTATAAGTGTTAGTTTGCTTGCATTAAATTGGTTTAAGTAGACGATTTGTAGCTAGCTCTGAGTTTTATTCTGTTCCATTAGTTAGTTGCATATAGTTTGCTTGGGGACAAGCTAAGGTTTGATTTGGGAAGATTTGATGCATGCATTTTATATAGTCTTTTTAAGCCTTATTTGTACGCATTTCTATGCAATTCCCGTAGTTTTAGGCTACAAAATGCCTCGAATAGTCTACTTTGGTTCGTTTGGCTTTAATTGCAGGAATGGGCCTAAAAGAAGCAGAATTGAGCCTTTTACTGCCCCTTTAGCTCGCATTTAGGAGATGGAAGAATTGGAGCGAGAATACTACTGTCTTGGGATGCGTGAAGTCGCCTTGGAAGCTAAGATCATACGTCCTATGGCTGATTCAGTGGCAGTTGGCTCGATCGAGAAGTTTTGCTGGCTAAGTTGCTCGATCGAGACCTTTGTGGTGGTGAGAAGTCCTCGATCGAACCCCTGCTGTGTTCGATCGAGAGGTGGCTAATTGGAGTTCCTCGATCGAGTAGTTTTTCTACTCGATCGAGAAGTTTTGGCTGGAAGATGGTCGATCGAGGAGTTTCAAAGTGCTCGATCGACCACTTTGCTATCTGACGCGGGATTTTTCTTACGTGAACTTATTTATTTAATATCTTAAGTTACGTATTAGGTTAATAAAATATCTTTCCTATATAAAGGAAAGACTTAATTAGGTTTAATCATCTTTTTATCATCCTTTTAATCAGGCGTTTTTATTTAACTTTAACTTAATCTCGTTCGACGTTGCTTTTCATTTTCCGGATCTTTGATTTGTGTAATCTCTTTACTCTTCCTCATTCAATTTAATTCTCTTTTGCACACTTTAATTCTTGTCTTTAATTGCTGTTAATTATTAGATTTGTTATTAAGTTTATGCAATTTTCCTTTTATCATCTTAATACCATGTTTGCTATTGCTTTATTTATCGTTATTGTTTTATTTATCGTCATGCATAGCTAAATTCTCTATTGCTAGGATTAGGGGAGCCTTGCTGATGCGATAATTAGTTTAGGAGGTTTTTGTTGTGCGAATTGTTTTATAGCAATATAACAGTAATTATTAGGTTGAGTGCACGCAACTGAATTAATTAACCCGGTTAAATTCAGACCTAGATCGGAAGATTGGAATGAATAGACTTGTTATGAACAATAGACTACCCTAATCAGAGCGGAAGCTATTTAGGAAGAATCTAGGGCGGATAGCGGACCGGAAGGACCTTTCCACTACCCTTCTCACATCAGACTGGCTGACCTTACCTTTAACTGACTTGCGTAATATCATGGTGAACCTACATCCTGGCATCTTTCTCTTTTTTTGATTAATCTCTATTTCATCCTTGCCTATTTTTATTGTTGTTTCTTTTATTGCCTTTAATTCAGTTCTTTAGTTTAGTCAAAACAACCAAATCAAAACCCCCCACTTTGTGACCGTAAACAGACCGAATAACAAGTAGATAGTGACCGCCTCCATGTGGAGTACGATACCCGACTTACCTCTGCTATATTAGTTAGAGTCGGTTAGGTTTATTTTTGATAGGGTTGCGACAAATGTGTCAACTTGCCAGGGGACTATGGGGTTCATGGAACATTCAATGTAGGTGATCTCACCATTCTTCATGAAGATTCTCGGGAAGAGGAGGATCCGGCTTGAGGACAAGCCCTATTCAACCAAATGGAAGGGGGGTTGCGGCGAGCCGATAACCGGCCACCGATCATTTGAAGGGAGTACGAGAGACAGCCTAGCCATGGCCTTACTTTGCCGGGCACGGCCTAGGATTACCGAGGCACGAGCCGGGCCACAGAGCCCCAAAAAGCGCATTCGAGCTAACAACAATCACAGCAACAATGCACATGCCACCTAGACTGTCAGTCTAATTTCACCAGGTCAAAAGTACACGTTCCAGGCCAACCACCAGCTGCCACCTTGGCCAGCTAAATCTTTTGTCAACTAGGTTCAAATTAATCCTAGGGAGCCAGGCCTAATTCCCAATGCATTTCACAGAAAATCAAACTGAAAGCAAGTTGCAGGAAGGGTAAATTGAATAAAGTAGAATTGCCATTTCTGGCCAAACAAGGGAAAAACTCCTAGCAAAGAACTCTTGGCTTGTTTCAGCACTCCTCAAATAACACCTCGAGCAACAGTTGGTGCCTGAACCAAGGCCATTTGACCTCACACTCCCAGCCAAAGAAATGCAGCAGTTTATGAGCAATCTGTCACCATCATACCTGCAACACTTTTGTTTCTTGCTCAGTTTGCTTTAATTCTTTTTGTATCTGTTGTAATATATTTTCATTGTTCTTGTTTGCTTGCTAAAACAAATCCTGGCCCTTAGATGGAGATATCTAGGGTTTTATTGTACTGAACTTCACCAGGAAAGGCCTATATAAGGACCCTTTCTCAGTCTGTTTTACTCAGACTTGATTAATGATAAACCTTGAGATTTCTCTCAAAATTTGCAAATCTTATTAACTTAGTTGTGTCTTGGTTATAATTCAAACTATGTCTTAGGATAGATCAGTGCTTGTTTGAACTGTTTTATGTGACATTGTTGTTTGAATTGAGTTAGCTCTGTGCTTGCTTGAGTTAGTCCAGTTTAAACTCCCAAATTAACAGATTAATTTCCTGTGCTTGCTTGGAAAATAGTTTGTTAATTATATCCCATTTTTATTCACAAAAATCACACAAAAACAGTCACCCCTTTCTGCTGAGAAAACTGTCTGAATTTACATTTGTTTCAGCCTGGTTTTTAATTTATTTAAAATACTTAGATTGCTTGTAAAATTCTGAATTTTGGTACAGTTTTATTTTACCATCTTAACTAAATTGACACCAAGTTTCATGATTTATAAAGGTCATTTGCTATTTTTACAAAATTCCTAAAGTTTATTGCATTCCCTGAGATTGTCCTTTGCCTATTGTCAGGGTTTACAAATTTGTGTGAGTCTTTGTTTATTACACTGCAGTATCTTGACTTCCTTTGTGATAGGAAAATGAACTTTGGTACAGATATGAAGTATTTAAGTAATCTACTAATACACGCTTCCTAAACTCCATGTTGCTATATTCTATTTTGGTTTTTACTTTTAAATATTCAAATTCGGTCAAAATTAAGTGTTGGCAAACTCGAAAAAAGAGTCATTTGTTAAAGGTTCGATCAAAGTAAAAAGGATCAATGTCATTCAAATTAATCTTAGTTTCATTTTAATTCAAGTTTGTTTTCATGTTTCCTATTTAACGTTTGTATTGTTTTAGATCGAGTGTGGATTGTGTTTGGTAAATATCAGATTTAATAGTTTATAATGTTATCGAGTGGGATTAAAATGATTTGACTTAAGACATCATATATACGAATGTTGTTTTAAATGATTCAGCACGTGTTGAATTTGGATTCATACATACATTTGGTAAATTTATCAAGGGTTTTTTGTCAGAAACTACCTTTTATTTAGAGTCATTTGTGAACAACTACCTTTCATTTTATTTTTGCCTTTCAACTACCTTTCATTTATTCTTTTTGCAAACGGCTACCAGAATTCCACTTCCGGCGGAAAAAGTCAATTTTCCGGTGTTGACTTGCTCTTTTATCCCCTTTTTCACACATATAACCCAAATTTCTATATTTGTTCGCCCTACAAAATGTGAAAAAGCTCTCTCCACGCCCAACAGCTTATCAAAAGTCTCTTTCATCTCAATCTCCATCTCCATCTCCGTCGTAAAATCACCTTTACTGCCACCTTCAACTACGTCTTTACATTTCGACAACCTTAGCTTATAGACTACTCACGATTCATCAACTTAATGTCCAGGAGTCCATCTTAGACATATTAACGTACCTTTTTTTTCTCTTCATGACGAAGATGGTGGGTATAAGAAAACTAATGAGATAGTAGACAAGTAATCCTAAGAGTGAATCCATGATTATTTTCGAATAGTTAACACTAGGCGGCTTTGTTTGCCCATAATAGATCATTATTTTTGAAGAAGTATTTACCATGTTCTGATAAATTTCCATGGTGGTTTGTTTGATGAATTAGGATTTTAATTCGGGTAAAAGATGGACAAATTGACGTGATTAGTGTTGGGTTTAATCAATATTTATCGTCAATTATTAGATTTACGAAGTAAAAATTTAATTCAACATCAAAATAACGACTCAATGTCAGGAGTTGACTTTTTTTAGTCCGAAGTGGAATTTTGGTAGTCTTTTGCAAAAAGAAGAAATGAAAGGTAGTTGAAAACCAAAAATAAAATGAAAGGTAATTATTTACAAATGACCTTAAATAAAAGGTAGTTTCTGACAAAAAAAAAATCATTTATTCAACGGTGAATTACTTGTACAAAGTTAATACACATACAATACAATTAGAGATAACCATGGTCCATTGCGGTGGACCATGTAGGCTGTACTCATTGAATACATGGGGTTGGGTTGGCATACCAAATCCGCGTGAGACAATTTTATAAGATTAGCTTGAGTGAGCTGTTTTTCACTCAAATGTCCCAAATTCCAGCTTGCTACTGTACCAACATACCCTACTTCACTCATTTCTTAGCTACTACACCACACTTGCCATTTTCCACTTTGTAAGAACCTTCCTTAAGTTACCTAATCCCATCCTATATATACATAGACCCCATTCTCTTCATTCACCAAATTCATCATTAACCAACTCAAAAACATTACAACAATAATACACAAAAAACATGGCTTCTTCCTCATTCTCTATTCTTTTCACCACAATTTTGTTAGCCACTTTGGTGGTTTCAACTCTAGCCAACTTTGATAATGAGTTTGATATTACATTCGGAGACGGTCGAGCCAGGGTTCTCAACAATGGTCAAGATCTCACCCTTTCTTTAGACAAGTACTCTGGCTCCGGCTTTAGGTCCAAGAATGAGTACCTGTTTGGTAAGATTGATATGCAAATAAAACTCGTACCTGGCAACTCTGCTGGGAGTGTCACTACTTACTATCTGTCGTCCATGGGGTCTGCCCATGACGAGATAGATTTCGAGTTTTTGGGAAATGTGACGGGTCAGCCTTACACTCTACACACCAATGTGTTTGCTCAAGGGAAAGGCAACCGTGAACAGCAGTTTCATTTATGGTTCGACCCAACAGAGGATTTCCATACCTACTCAATCCTTTGGAATCCGCAAAGAATTGTGTTTTCGGTTGATGGGATTCCTATCAGAGAATTTAAGAACATGGAGTCAAAGGGAGTGTCATTCCCTAAGGACCAACCAATGAGGGTCTACTCCAGCTTGTGGAATGCTGATGATTGGGCAACACAAGGTGGTCGGGTTAAAGCGGATTGGTCTCAAGCTCCATTCACCGCGTCTTTTAAAGCCTACAAGGCTGAGGCTTGCGTTTGGGCTTCGGGTACTTCCTCTTGTGGTTCAGTTCCCTCCGCGACCTCAGGTTCGGGGTGGTTGAACCAGGAGCTAGATTCAGCGAGCGTAGAAAGGATGAACTGGGTACATAAAAATTATATGATCTACAATTATTGTGCTGATGTTCAAAGGTTTCCTCAAGGTCTCCCTGCAGAATGCGCCAATACCTCCTAGTCTCGTAGACAACTTTAAGTCTTTGTCATCTCTGTCTCTCACCAATTCATTCTTTATTCTTTAATTCTTTGTAGTACTCCCTAGTATATAGTTATAATATCTCGAATTCATAATACAATGTGACCCTTTTTCATCATAAACCCTCTTGTAACAATAGACATATTGGTACCGATAATGTAAAAAAGAGATTCAAAGCTTTTAAGTCCAGTGATATTTGTTTCTGTTCTTTCAATATCCGACAACTCTAGCAACAGTACCTTAATCCATATTTACTCGAGCCCAACTAACATAATCATCGTACAAAACCATAAATGTCGCTAAATATGAACGCCTAATTGCCAGTTTGACATTCCACATTTTCAGCAATATACGATTCAAAACCCTGGCAGACATAATTAACATCAAGTCTTCCGAGGGAAAAAGATAGCTGTTTTTTTAATTGAAAAACTATTAATATTTGTAACTTCTAGACCATGAACTCTCCCTCGCTACTTCGGACTGACACCGCTCATAAGTTCGATAATTTTGAAGTGCTTATCCCAATCTTCCCATAAAAAAGGAAAGTTGTCAGATATGCTTGCAAAATTAACCAGATTCAGGCAAACTCTCAGTAATAAAAACCTAGAATTCGACACCTCAAATCGATGAAAACGCATATCAGAGGACACCACATTTTAAAAGAAGCTCCAATTCAACCTTGAATCACAGTTGATAATAAAGTGCAGGAACAAGATGATGGAAGAGTTCGAATGAAGAACGATGAGCTTCAGATTAAGCAGCTCCATCCTGGCCAACTGTTCCTAACTGAAAAGTGTACTACATTGCTAACTGCTAACTAGTAATCAATTAATCCTAACGACAATAAAAAAAGGCCAACAATGCAAAACTAACAACAAAATTAATCCTATGCGCCTATATAGAGTACAAACTAACATTAGCTAAAATAACTTACCGCCGCTATTGTACAGTTCAAATATCACCTCAAAGATCGAATTCTAATCCTCTTTCAAAACCTTCTATGAATGAAGTCAGTAAATCACACAAGGCTTCCTACTTTTCCAACATGTCCAAACAGCTTTGGAGCTCCTTCAAACCTTGAGCAGAAATACTCCGCTGAACCCTAGGGCGCGGAGCAACTAGGTTAGGGGGAGGACTAGGCTGGAAACAAACTACAACAACCGTCAGATTATCCCCACTATCTCTTTTCAAAGCCTCCTCCACAAGTTCTTTACTGCACATAACCGGGTCATTGTGCTCTTGGAGGCGACGTCGAGCAAAATCAATGGCGTTTTGGCTCCTGAAAACATCCCACAGCCCGTCACATCCTATTATTAGAAATTCATCATTGGGGGTCAACTCGATATTCATAAGCTCGGGCTCAGCTGTTAATGGCCCGCCACCAGAACCCTTCATTCCTTCCATATGCCAATCACCAAGAGCGCGAGCAATATTGAGTTGGCCATTGAGGTAGCCATCATATACTGATCCTCCACAAGCTTCAATCCGTTGCTTCTCTCGGTAGCATTGTGGTTTGTGATCCCTCGACATCTCAATTGCTTTTCCCCTTCGACATAGTACTGCTCGGCAATCGCCGGCATTGGCCACAAACAATGACCTGATCATGATGCAAGAAGGATCAGGGAAGTCCCAATCAAAGAAGTGGGTGTGTAGTTAAAACATAATTAGACAACAAAATAGTCATGTTGCGTGCTCTTATAACATCACCCCAGCACGCCAATGTCTTTGTGGTAGGGGGAGGGGGTTGAATGCATGGAACCTTACCTCTGTTAAAATCACAAAGAAGTTGTTTTCAGATGACCCGTAAAATGTTAAAAAGATAGACTGTTTCCTGATGACCCATAATGAGATTGTGTTAATCAAGACCCAAAGAAAAAAAGGAGTCTGCAATGTTATCATCTTCAGCATCCAAATTTACTTTAAAGAATTGTGAATGGCGGAGAAATGATGCAATCACTCCCAAAGCAGATGCATTAGAGGACCATAAGAGCTGCAAACTTACACAACAATTCCCCCTTTGCTACCACCCAAACCCATAACCCACATATGAACGCAACCGAAAGACAAATCAGGAACAAACAAATTGCTTCTATTGGATAGTAAAAAAACTGACGACCCCACATTCCCAAGGAAATATCTTTGTAAATTAATAAAGATAAGAAATTAATAGTGGAGTAACCCTAACCCTGCCGCACACTGGCAGTCTGGCACACCACAAATTATGTATAATTGCAAATGTCCTAATGATCAGTAGCCAAAGATATCTGAAAACAGTAGTTGCACACTAGACAGTAAATACCAAACCCACCTCCCAACTACAAGAGCCGTCAGGGCAGTCGTACCAGAGTCGAGCCTGGTATCCAGCGAGCATGCTTCAGCAAAAGCATTGTCTGTCTGTAAAAAGGCAGAGGTAAGAACCCTCTCTATTTCTGTAGGGAAGTTCACATCCTCAAAAATGAAACGCGGCAAATGACAGCCGGCAAAATCAGCCGCATGCTTGCCTCCATGACCATCAAACACCTGCAGAATATATTGGCAAAGATTAATATATAAAGCAAACATACCACATTTCAAATCCTGGGCACTTTAAAATTGGATGCTGACACACAGATAATTGTGATCCAAATTTCTAGTGTCCACCACCAGAGAATTCAATACTCCCTCTGCCCGGTGATTTTACATTTTCCATTTTAGGGTCTTTCAATGAATTCTTTACGTTTTTGTGTTAGGCAAATTTAATACTCTTGACATGAGTTCTTTGATGTATGAAACGTCAATTATATCCCTGCTTACTAATATCCCTGCTTACTAATGCAATTATATCCCAGATGAGCGAATTATAGGACTTCACTAAAACCCACAAAATATTCTGAAAAATTAAAGTATATGCAAGATATCAGTGTTTTGTGACTTTGTCCCTTAGTTCCTTGGTAAAGATTGTGCCTTTTGAGTTCCCCATGAAGTTTTTGTTTGAAAACTTCAATGCAGCGCTACACATTTTTTAATGAATTATTGAGAATTGTTCATTACTCTACGAATTAGCGAATTTTGATAAGCTTAGTGAATCGGATTCGCCGAATTACCGAATTATAAATTTTGTAACACACTCGGCAAATCCAATTCGCAAAATTGAGCGAATCGCGAATTCGAATTACGAAAACGAATCGAGCGAATTATGAATCCGGTAACCCTGACTACCTCACCGCCACCACCCCTGACACCACACATTCAGTCCTTGCAAGTCTGTCCACCACCACAAGGCCACAACCAACAGTCCACCAGCCATGACACGACAAACTAGACCATTTAATCACAATCCAACCCATAGCATTTGACCTACTCACTTGTCACACAGCCACAATTCCTGAATTTTTCAGACCCAATCTTTCGTGTCTAATCCTACACCAAGCTCCCAGTGAGACAATTCCTTCATTGGCCCAAGACTCACCCATACAGCACCTCCCACACCAGATCTAGGCCACCCACGATAATTAACAGACTCTTTGTTGATAGGAAGTTGCCTAATCGGCTTTCTTGAATTCTTCAGTCCAAGTGACATGTTAAATGAGATGGGAAAATTTTGACAAACATAAGAACAGACACTTAGGTGAACTCATCTATCCAGGTGAGAGCAATTATTGTAAGATGACATTTAGTGAGGAGATTTTTTTATTGTTCTGTGTTAGATGTGTTAGAGAGAGAAATGTAGTTAAGAAAGTAGGATGAAATTCAGAAGGGTAAAATAAAGAACCTATCACTCTACCTTGACTTGGAAAAGGCATATGATAGGTACCGAGAGAAGTACTTTGGTGGGCTTTGGGGAGAAAGGGTATATTGACCTCATAAAGGACATGTATGAGGGTGCTAGTGCAAGTGTTCGCACTAATGTTAGGAGAATGGAAGAATTTCCCATTACCATTGGGGTGCATCAAGGTTCCGCACTTAGTCCCTTTCTCTTTGCTATAGTTATGGATGAGTTGACAAGAGATATTCTGGACGACATCCCTTGGTGTATGATGTTTTCGGATGATATTGTGTTGATTGATGAGACGAAAGAGGGGGTCAAGAGAAAGTTGGAAAAGTGGAGGCATACTTTGGAAACTCGTGGGTTTAGGCTAACCAGGAGTAAGACCGAGTATTTGAGGTGTCATTCCAGTAAGGTGGCGGGGTAGAGATTGACAGAGGTGAGGAGTTATTTTCGATGGAAATGTTGTTGAGGGGTCAGATTTTTTTAGATATCTAGGATTTATTATTCAAAAAGATGGGGAGTTAGACGGAAATGTGTCTCACAGAATTAAAGCGGGATGGTTGAAATGGAAAAGTGGTACAGGGTTTTTATGCGATAAAGATATGCCCCAAGGATTAAAGGGAAAATTTTATCGTACGACAATTAGGCCTGCCTTACTTTACGGCTCCGAGTGCTGGGCCGTGAAACATTGTCACATTAAAATGAGTATGGCGGAGATGCGTATGTGCGGCCATACAAGGAAAGATCGATTAAGGAATGAGGTGATTAGGGAAAAGGTGAAAGTGGTGCCAATAGAAGACAAGATGATGGACAACCGACTAAGATGGTTTGGCCATGTGAGAAGGAGACCTATGGACGCACCAGTTAGGAGTCGAGACCTCACCTGGGCAACAGAAAAGGTTGCTAGGGGTAGAGGGAGACCAAAACGGACATGGCTGAGAGTGATATAGCGCGATATGAGATTTCTCGGGTTGGATGAGGGAATGGTGACGGAGAGGGCACAATGGAGGGCAAGGAAACATGTGGATTTTTAGTATTTGACGTTATTTGATGTTTTTATTTAACTTTTAACAAATTATTTGTTCTTTTCGGATTTATTACACCTTTTTACCACCAACTTTCTTATGTAATAATACTTGGTTCACTTTCTGATGTTGTTGTTGTTTCACTCTACCTTGGTTGTTGTTTGTAAAAGCAAACATAAAGACACCGGTTTTAAGTTTAAACACAAACCTCGAAAAAATAAAGGATTTGGGAGGGGGATAGTAGATAGGAAATGATATACAATATTGACTATTAAAAATGAAATATAGGGCTGACAGTAAGATAGAAACAATACCCCATAAAAGGCATTTGGCCCATCACTGATATATTCAAGCCCGTAGTGATTTACGAAGTCGTCATGACAAATATACACATCCTCCATGTTGGAACGAAACCCAATATCTGTCCATGCACCAGATCGGACAGAGGGAAGAAATACAGCCTCACAGCTAGTAATGCTCAGGGGCTCAATAGGGAGATCCAGCGTTTTTATCTGAAAAAATCTTATTAAAATCAGTAACTACAAACTTAAAAATGCCTTCATCAAGAATATACAAAGATGAATAATCCACCAACAACATTGCCTTGTTGGTTCCCTCTTACAGAAACATCAGGCATTGGACAGCCTGGTCAAAGAAACAGTTCAGGCTGTGCGTAGGAACAAGTCCTCCAAATCTATAGGCTTGGTATCTAGGATGTAATAATATACATCTAAATGAAACTAAACATCAAGAATCCTAGTGTATCGCAATGATTGAACTTGTAGTTGTTAAAATAAATCAGCTTGTTCGAATTTTTGCTAGAATGCATAGATACTTAATTAAATCAAATGGAGATAGAAAAAGGGGTGGAAGTAGCATCAGCTGAACTTGTATGGAAAAAGTGACATGTAAATGCGTAATTACAATACAAAAGGGAGAATCATAACTCTAATAAAACCCATGTGCAGTTTTGACTTTTGACATAACCACAATCTCCCTACCGTCTAAATATGAGAATTGAGACTATCAGATGTATAACTTTAAAAAGTTGACATGTTTCGGGTATTTTGAGCACGGATTCTCCAAATCTCATCTTGACATAACACCTACAAAATAATATACAAATATACCCCCTACAGAAAAAATCGTATCTGAATCACTCATAATGAAAAGTTAGGACTTGAATTGCATCACTACTTCACAATAAAAGAAACGCCTCCACTTTAGTGAATTATTTTAATCAAATTCAACGATTTAAAGCTAAGCTAACAAAAGAATAATTCCTTCAGTCTGGAATAATGATTTCCAAATATCCCTTCTCCGAATTCCCATGCACTCGACTAGAAAAAACAAAAAGAAAAAAAGAAAAAAAAAAGTGGAGAAAACTAAGCTGAGTGCGACACTTTAAAGAGGCGCAGCTCTTTATGCATCTTCTCTTTATTTGGTAGAGGTTCAGTAAAACCCAAACAACAGCCAACTGCTGAATAATTTAAATCTTGGCGTAAATTATTACCCGTGATATTCACTTTCCGAGTACGACCAAGTACCAACAAAAGCACCGTGATGTTTTGTGACAAACAATAACAACAAAGACACCTTCCTCTTGACATACGGCCAACAAGCCAACACAAACTATGATTCTAAGGATTCCTAGGTACAAACATCCGAAGAAAAACCGCATTCATGTCTCTACTCTCTAGAAATTTGTTTGCCTTTGCCATAGTTTCATCATATCAAAGAAAACTGCCATACTGAATTGCCAAATTATGTTTTCTATACTCCTCAATGACCATTCATTTAAGCTATTAATACTCTTATAGCGTTAAGTCAAACGGTCTATGTCTTACATGGACGGACCACCACAATTAAATACCACGTAACAGTCTTTGTTATATGCAAGCCCTGCCTATTTTGTAATTATCTCACAAATTGATCATTTCTCATACGCTCGCATATCCAACATATATTTAATATTTAAGCCATAGTATTAAATTGCATTTTCTTTTCCATTGTTTCCATTGGAGCCAAACACTAAATATTGTCCAGTTCTGATTATCATGAGATATAAAGCAAAATGGCTTTGTAAGTGGTTGCAATTGTTTTTATTGTGAAGTAGTGGTCAGTTGACACAATTTTCACCATGGGTCAACCCAAACACCCTCTCAATTATGGTTCAGGATTCGTACACTCGACCCCTAATACACTACTATATATTGATGTACTAAATTCTGGTTACAGTTGAGGTCGAAATATTGATGTAATCTTCCTAAATACAGCCAATATCACCGCAAAATGTGGCTTTAATGAACTTCAAAACATTTATAAAACAGCTTCATTTTGGCTTCATGGCTTTGATTTAATGCCATGATTTTAGTTGCCAAGTAAAAATAAATAAACTATTTGTGTTTCAACCATTGCATTTAAACAATTTTGAAAGCTCTTTATCGGTGGCTATCATATTAACGCCTTTGCAAGAATTTCCTCTTCAAATGAACGAACCAACTCTATGCACATAATCTAAAGATTGAATGATTACCATAAATAGGGACAAAAAGCTTTTATGGTCAAGGCCTTAGGATGTGCTTAAAGAGCATTTTAAAACGGAAGAGGAGAGGAAGGGGATAGAGCGAGAGTTTTCGCTCCAGATATTTACTATGCTGATGAGATTTTGATTTGTCTAGGACCAGAGATAATGGATCCCTCTGATTCCCTTCAACCAAATTTGTTAACCAAACAAAAGCATTTGTATCCTTCACGCTCCCCTCCAAACATGAAACAAGCCCTTAAACAATATCGAAATCCCCTATATCTTGCCTATAGAAGACAAGTTGAGCGAGCATACATTTTGCTTAAAAGAAACCGTCAAACTCTGAATTTTATGTTCGACTCTAGAATTTGACATAAAGGCTGTTAAAAACCAGAAAGTGCTTTCACATCTTTATTCGCCCAGAATAGAAGTCACATAAGTAACATAAAGCCAAAAACCCTCCCTCTAACGAATAAAATCAATATTTATCGAATCCGAAAATCCCTAATTTAACTTCCCTTGACCTGCCTACAAAATAGTAAGTAGTAACTGATAGATCAAATGGTTCACTCTTCAAATATGGCATTAAATCATAATCACACAGAATCAAAACTAAGCAATAGCATATTCAAAACAATTGAACAGCATTAAAGAATAAAAAAGGTAAAGCAAATGATCAAGACGGAGGGAAATTACAAGAGACGGGTGTCGAATCAGAGTGGCAGTATAACATTGACGATGAGCAGCAGCAATGGGGTTTGGCGGAAGAGAATGAACCTCGATTGAATTCCCATTATCTCCACAACCATCAATTATCTCAAGTTTCTCCATTTGATATGCCATAACATTCATCAAATCAATTCGGAATAATTTTGATTTCAGCTACCCCTGATTATTATATTATATCTATGAATTGAAGAAATAAAAATTAGTGATGGGAATTGTTGGATGAAAAGTTGAATGGTAGTCGGAAGATAATAAAGAGGATAAAAGGGTGGATTTTATCGATTGTGTTTCTGGGGAATAGAATACAAGGAAACCCTAACGGATAATATTGGAGGATAATAATACACAAGATCTCAACACTCTATTCAGTTTTATGTTATCTCTATCTCACTCCTTGTAGATCTCAACACTACCTAATTGATTCGTAAAATATTTTTGGGGAGATGATGCTTTGATTTCAAGATTTGGGTGCTTTCTATTATGCTTAGTCTAGTTATTAAATTAAGGCCTCGTTTGATGGGCGGGCATTTACGAGTTAAATTCCCATGAATTTATAAAAAAAAAATTTGTGTTCTTTTGGAGAACGGTACTCTTTACACTCAAAAGTAATTTAGGTGTAAGGAGTATCGTCCTCTCGAAAGATACACAAATTTTTTATTTGAAAAACACTTGAATTGAACAATTCACGTGATTTGGTTAAATCTGGTTTGGTTAGCATACGGAAATCAAATTCATGTGGGAGTTTGTAACTACCTAGGAGGCTAGATAATTAAACTCATCTATTATGGAGGAGTTTGCAATGCATGGGAAAAAGAAAATCATATGATTTTAGGTAACCAAACATTTCCCATAGAGTCTAGTGATTAAAACTTGGGTGAAATTCTCAGGAGACTCAGGTTTAAGCCTCCTCAAGAGCAAAATCTTGTGGAGCATTCTTGGTCTGGGTCAATGCCTAATAGACTTCGAGCCTGTCACCCACAGGTGGCTTACCTGGTATACGTGGTTTGCAGGCTATCACGTACACCCGAGGGTTTACCTAGTGCGCACCGAAGGTAGCGGCTACAGGTCCCTCGTCACCAAAAAAAAAAATCCCCATTTTTTCAATTCATAAGATTTTGCAATTCACCCATTTGTAGTGGGTTAACCAAACAACACCTAAGACGGTGGTATTTTGGAAAATGGATCTTCGATTTGAATCCCCCTCTGCACTAGTTTGTGTATATAATTTTGATTTAATATTCATTACACTTAGCTTACGTCAATCCAAATCCAAATAGTGACTTGGCATAAGCTACAACAAATTAGCAAGTAATAATATATCATTATCATTTTCGTGAATACAATCTCGATTTACCTTAACTGTCTTCTTAGGTTCGTTATTTAAACTTGTTTGATTTAGAAGTAGCGACAGTCCTTTTATCACCCGCAGAGCACCCAGATTCGGCCCAGATCCCACAGATCTGAGGAAGATCTGTGTCAAATGTCGACAATGTGGATCTATATCTCATAAGTTCATTTCAGAAAAGTTCTGATCCTATATTTAAGTTCAGAATATTTCAGCTCCTATAAATTCGGTTAAGATCTTATAAATTCAGTTCAGAAAAGTTCAGATCCTACCAGTTCCGTTCAGAAATATGTATTTTTATCGTATAATAATGAGAATTAAGTATATTTGAACAAACATTTATAAAGAATTTAATGTAAACTAACCTAAGAAGAAACGTTAAAATGTAAATTCCAGTCTTTCCGGTCTAATTCTGGCCGGGCCAGAAAAAAACGGGTCATGACCGGAACATGAAATCCTTAAAAAGTTTGGACCAGAGACCGAAACAGAAATTTTAATTTCGGTTCCGGTTCCGTTCAAGTACACTAACAATAAAAAGAATAAGGCTTACAAAATACAACATAAATGAATACAAGGGATCTCGATTCTTTAATAAGGCACAAATACAGTACTAGGTACGAGCCTAAACTACAACGTGTATGGTCCATCATTATAAGTACAATGCTCGCTAAATCACTCGTCAAAAACTACTGTAAGCATTATACTAGGGAGTATAACTCAGAGTTCTCCTAACCATATTACATCATGATTAAGCAACAAAATAAGGAACAAATAAATAACATAACATAAAAAGAAAGATAATTTTTCTCTCTCTAAAATTTTTTTGCTTAACAATACAACTTTTTTCTCTCTGAAATTTTTTTTCCTCTTTTTCTCGTCCTCTGCTTTTTCGTAACTTTTTTCTTCTTTAATGCGAAAACTAGGGCTTGCCTAGCAAAATCAAGGTCGGAAAAAGGTTTTTAAATGGTTGTTATACCTTCGGGTGCAAGATTTGTGGGAAATGATGCAGAATCGCAAGAGAATTTTCAAGCCTAGCCGCTAGAATCGGCGACAGTGAACGATCTGATCATTACTGCCATTGTTAATGCTGGTATTGTAATACAACGATTTTCTGAGTCTAGCTTACTCGGCGAATAAGGCTAACTCGGCCGAGTAAGGTGTGGTGTGTTTTCTGGTCAGGCTTGTAATACTATGGTTTTCTATGTCTATGGGTACTCTATCGAGTGGGACTTACTATGTCGAGTAAGTATGTTTTTATACGAAACGGTAGTCTGCCTGATGGGTACTCGATCGAGTCTGTGTGACACTCGATCGAGTAAGGGGCACTCGATCGAGTAAGTCATTTACTCGATCGAGTAAATTGGTCTTACGGGTTGTTTTAGCCGGGTTTTGTTAATAACCCGTGATTAATATTTAAGGGTTTCCGTCACTTTCTTAATCACTTTTGCTTTTTCTAAAAACCTTTCAAGATAGAAAAGAGTTACGTTGCTTTGTTCTTCGCGCTGTTGTCAAATCCCAAAGGCAAAGGTTGTCGGATCGTCGTGTTCTTTACGCCGTTGAGTTCGTCGTGTCAAGGATTAGATCCTTTTATAGTTTTTATATTGTTTCGTTGATTTTGTCTAAAGCCCTAATTGGGTAGATTGGGGGTTTTGGGAGTATGATGTTGATTAGATGGTAATTGTATGAATATGTGATTATAGGAGGAGGTTTCGTAGAGGAGCAATATTGATTAGCTACAAACATGCACCAAAAATCTAAGAGTTTTGAAACATAAATAGCAGATTAGAGGCATACATATTGTGCGTAGTTGGAGTTATACAGTCTGTGCCCAGAGTTATACATTATATGTGTAGAGTTGTACATTCAATTTCCAGAGCTATACAGTATATTCTTGCAGTTGTACATTATGTGCACTAAGCAGATGCCTGCAGTTATACATTATACTGTATATGCTTACAGTTGTACTTTATGTGCAGTGAGTTATACATCCTATGGTTAAAGTTATACATTATATGCCTAGAGTTATGGAGTGAAATTAGCCACTCATCAAAACTCTAAGCATATACTGTATAACTCTAGACAAATAATGTATAACTTCACCCTAGAACGTATAACTCTAGTAATTAAAAACTACGATTATATATTGTATAACTCTTGCCATAGGATGTATAACTCTAGCCATAAACTCTATAACTGTAAGCATATACAGTGTAGTGTATAACTCCAGGTATTACTCTAGGTAAAACTCCATGCCTAACTCTAAAGCATATATTGTACAACTCTAAGCATATACTGTTAAACTCTACGAAAATAATGAATAATTCCAGTATGTAAATGACTCTATATTGATATCTGAGCTCACCATATCGGAGTCCAGTTGGAATGGACTAGGACACGACTCTTGCCACATGTCCCACGAGTAACAAAAGCCTTCAGAATGATCAACAACCAAGTTTTTCTTCCTGCCTTGCCAAATTTCAATTGCTAGGTCCTATAAAAATGATAGACGGGGTTGGCGGCTTGTATCATAAGTTACGTACGATTTGTCACAAAATAACTTGCGGAGTTCGAGCACACTTACAGCGTGAGCTAGGCCAAAGAAACAGCGCGAACTTGAAAGCATGCGGTGTTCGCGTGCGTAAGCCGATTGAGTAGTACTGACCCAGATCGATGACATTACCAGAACTGTTTCCGGGCATCAACGATCGGAGATCAATACGCGTTATGCGGTTTGGACGGGGATATGTGACCAATTGTTCCCTACAAAGGATTAGCAAAATTGAGACACACAAAGAAGGGAATGCATTCATGCCTGTTTGGTTGTCGTATTGAAATATAGGTCAAACTTATCTTTTACTTACGATTCTTTATGGTCGTGGAATTCATCAAAGACATAATCCATTACATCCTTCCTCACCCCGAACACCGTCCCGAAACGTTCCTTGTTAAATCACAACCACCGTGAGCATACGTGCTTTGGTCGTTTCGGTGCCCCGCAATCCCGAGAGCAACCTAGGTTCTCGGTACAATGCCCATACACGGAAGGGGGCGGTTGAATGCGAAGAACGGATGGTGGATCATGTCACATCGCGGCACATAAATAGGGGTGGGAGTGGCGCAACAGGCTCAACCCTAGCATCTCTAATTTCAACTACCAAACCTTCTTTGGCAGCACCAATCGTTCGCTCCTCAACCCCGCAAATGCCTCATTCACATCTGCCGTGCTCATGAAAGTCGAGGGATTTCATTTCCGGACATTCCGTTGAAGGATTCCCAGGGTGATCTCCACACCGACGCCAACATCTACGTTTACACCCCCATTGTTAGAATGTTGTTCAACATTCTCAATTACATCCTTTTAACAATGGGCTTTGAATGAGAAATAACAAAATTAAACACCAAACGTATAACTCGGCCATAAAATGTATAACTCGTAAGCATAGAATGTATAACTATCTTTGTATAACTCTAGATATACCTCCAGCTATCTAATGTATAACTCCAAAGCATATATTCTATAACTCTAGTCATATACTTTGTATAATCGTAGTCATATACTTTGTTAACAAATGGCATGAATGAAAAATAACAAAATTAAACACCAAACGTATATCTCTCGCCCATAAAATGTATAACGTGAGCATAGAATGTATAACTCGACCATAAAATGTATAATCGTGATACACTATAATGTATAACTATATTTTGTATAACTCTAGATATACCTCCAGCTATCTAATGTATAACTCAAAGCATATATTGTATAACTCTAGTCATATACAAGATAACCGTAGTCATATATTGGTAAAGAGTTGTACCAACCTAGCCGTTGCGGTGGCACTACGCTAGAAGGCTTCAACATAAGTTTCAACAAGGTTATACTTGATCAACTTAGAGTTATACACGACCAATAAACAAAAAAAAAAAACGATTGTATAAAAAGTATTTATCGCAAATTAACAAACTTACCTCGCCACCAGGACCACTCCCGTCTGCTGAAGTCCACGTGCGGCTTCCTTTATTTCAAATGAGAAAACAGACACTCCATCAATTCTTGTGTGTCCAAACCCAATTCTGGGACCGTAGGGTTTTCCATCACCATATCTGGCGGTTGATTGTCGACAATCTTTCAACATTTTCCGCAATCCCTCCCCATGAACTTGCCGATGCACCTCATCACCCTACCACGGGCCGAGATTCAAGATTCTCGACCGTCCGTCGCCTTGGCCTACAATGTCTGCTTTGCTCTTTCATGGTCGGTGTCTCGCCAATCTTCCAACATTTTCAGCATTTTCATTCAATCCGTCCCCATGAACATGCTCATGCCCCTCATCACCTTCCCGCAGGCGAGCCTCATCGTTCTTTGACGGTCCGAGACATTGGTCAATTTCCTCCTCGGAGTAACTCGCCTCCAATAACGGTTCTCGACGGTTGGGACGGGGTGCACACAACCTGATCCTCTAACCCTGGGCTAGCAGGTGACACCGCTTAGAAACGATCAGTATCACCTCCCACTTCCTTCATAATCTTTGACCATGAAATCCGCAACCGATTTCGTTGGCGTGTCGCCTTTGACGGACTCTCGACGCGGCTCAACACCGGGGTTACCACCCCATCCACCCCCATCATTGCCGAGACTCTCAAGAACTTCACCGATTTGACGCGTAGATGCATCGATTCCGATGATTTTTTGGATGCTCGGTAACTACCTCTCCAAATGCGGGCGTTACCCACGAAACCTTCACCTTTCTCGCAACTGCTCACTTCACGACGTACTTTTGAATCTTTTCACCCTCAAAGAATTCTTGAGAGGCCTGACTAGCATTTAGGCCCGTCGGATCACTATTTACAGCTTTGATCCGTGCGGTTGCATCTGCGTACCATGAATAGAACACAATAGCGTTCCTTTGCATTTGCAGATAAAGCTCGTGAGTACCCTGCATCCAAGAAGTACAGTAAGTTAGTTATATTATAATAGATGGGTACGTTCAGCTGAAACAGAATCCATCTGCAGAAATATATAATAGTTTGCACTTACATCGACAGCCCTAGCTTTCAATTCCTGGTCATCCTCGACCCCTGCTGGTAGTTCTATCTGAATGAACTTCTTCTCAGAAGTTGGGCAGGGTTGAGGGGGTTGGGGGGCTGTTAGCAACAGTAGTTTGGGTTCACGCGGGTCGCTGAGGCTGCTACTGTCCACACGCCTTCCATAAGAGGGGTCTTGAAGGCACCTCGGATACCTGGTCTTAGACAAGGTTAAAGTACCCAATCCCCCTTGACCCACCTCAAATTTTACCCTCTCTACAAGCGAAGCTTCATCCCAATGTTTAATCAAAGGAAGTTCATGATTACAAGGCTTACCCCTGTAATCATATCGCTGAAAGTAGCTTATCATGAGGAAGGGGATACACCCATTCAAAATTGTTACCCCCTTTTTAAAGTCTGACCCCGCTTTCACCGTCATGTCCAAAATATAAGAGCACCAGTCAAAATGCGGGATGGCTTTAGGATCTTCTACTGACCCTTAACGACTTCCAATCTATCCCGCTTGTTTGGGGTGGGTGCGAGAATGAAGACATACGAGAACAAAACAAATAGCCAAGAAAATTGATCGTCCGCCTCCTCGTACTCCAGAAGTTGCTTGTGAACTTTCCCTAAGGGTATTGCACTATTCCCTTTGGCCACCCCGTACGCTTCCCGCCATTTGTCCTTCAGCTCCTTATTCTCGGGGTCGGTGGACCCCTTCTGCGAGCTCACAGGCACCAAAGGGAGAGGGTTGGGTCCGAAAGGTAACAAGAAACAGTCATGCACGTCATGCTTACTGATCATAAACTCCTTCTTCCGCGAAGCCCTGAACACATATGAGTTGTCAGAGAAGGATTCCAAGAACAGTGAACGTGTGCAAGTGGGAAGTCGCTAATCTTGAGCTCCAAAAGGCCACCAAACCCAATTTTCTTAACAATGCGGACACCGATCCTCATTAAGCTTTTCAATGAGAGAAACAAGTCTTTGAGGTCGACATGAAACCGTGATATCATGCACCCTCTTTACCCTTGGCTTGGCCTCAACCATCCGGGAAAAGCAAAGACAACACACAAAATTATACAGACTGTAGTTGCAATTATAGATATTTGGAACAAAGAAATAGACATACTGTGAATTAAAGTAATACAATAGATAGTCAGAGTTATACAAAAGATAAGTAAAGTTATACATTCTGATAATAGAGTTAATCAGAAAATATCAAGAGTTATACATTCTGACAGCAAAAGTTATTCAAAATGTAATCAGAGTTATACAACAAATGACAACAGTTATAAAAAGCTCAAACTTTGAACCTGGGAATCGGCTCCTTCTCGACTTGGTGCATCATCCATCTGTAGCTGACAAATAAAAAGGGATTCAGATTATATAATGTGTAAAATTATATGTGTAACTCGAGCCATTAATGTATAACTCTATTATTAAAATGTATAACTCTAGCAATAGAAAGTATAACTCTGGCCATGTAATGTATAACTCTAGTAATAGAATGTCTAACTCTGGCCATACATTGTATAACTCCAGTTATACATTATGACAGCAGAAGTTATTCAACATGTAATCAGAGTTATACAACAAATAACTGCGATAAAATGTATAACTCTAGCAATAGAAAGTATAACTCTGGCCATGTAATGTATAACTCTAGTAATAGAATGTCTAACTCGGCCATACATTGTATAACTCCGAGTTATACATTATGACAAAGCAGGTTATTCAACATGTAATCAGAGTTATACAACAAATAAATGCGATAAAATGTATAACTCTAGCAATAGAAAGTATAACTCTGGCCATGTAATGTATAACTCTAGCCATAGAATGTCTAACTCTGGCCATACATTGTATAACTCCAGTTATACATTATGACAGCAGAAGTTATTCAACATGTAATCAGAGTTATACAACAAATGACTGCGATAAAATGTATAACTCTAGCAATATAAAGTATAACTCTGGCCATGTAATGTATAACTCTAGTCTGTGAATGTATAACTCGGCTATACAATGTATAATCGTAAGCATATACAAGATAATGAATAACTCCGGTATAAATTGTATAATCAGAGGCATATATTGTATAACTCTATGTATGGAAACTAATTAGAAGTATAGTCATACATATAACAATTAGAGTTTGACATTATGAAGAAGGAGTTGGTCACAGAATCAGAAGAGCTATACATCTAGAACCCAGAGTTATACATCTAGGAACCAGAGTTATACATCTAGGAACCAGAGTTATACATCTATTAACCAGAGTTTTAAATTAATTACCAGAGTTATACATATTGAGTACTAAAGTTATACATCTACTAAGCAGAGTTAGACATCTAGTAACGTATAAATCAAAATCAAAACTTTTAACCTGGATATCAACTCCCGTGTCAATACTTTCTACAACATCCATCCAGATGACCAACAATTGGGATTAGAGTTATACAGATATTTAATTGAAGTTACAAATCATTCTATAAGAGTTATACCAACAAGACGAGATTTTTTACCTTCGATTCAGATTTCTTGGAAGATTTCTTGGCATTTTTCTTGGCAAAAACCATTGTTAATTATCAAATGACCTCGAATTCGTTCTGCACAACCATAATTAACAATTAAACAAATAAACATCAGCAAACCCATAATTGCATAATGAAAAATCAAATGAACTCTTTTTATGATAGTTTAACAAAGGCAGTAATTAAAAAAAAAACAAACTACAAATCACTAAATAAGGAATGGAGAAAATACCTTATAAAAAAATTGAGACAGCCGAGTTTGCACGCGAGTTGGTATTAATTTGTTGTGATGAAAATGGCGTTTGTTAGGATGGACTTAATTGGTAATGATGAAAATGGAGTTATCAGAATTGCGAAGAAAGAAAAGGAAGATGAAGTGACAGGAAATAGAGGGAAAACACAAATACCCGCAAGTTGTTTTGAATTGTCTAGAAAATGAGGAGGGAAATGATCATGGACTGATGACAAACAGTGTAGCATGCATGGGTTAGTGGGTAAGAGGAGAGAGGTAAATCAAAAATATTAGTTTAATGGGGTTTAGTGGGGTTTGACTGCGAAATCTTGGCCATTGGTTTGATTCATCCAACCGTCCACATTAGGACTTATGGACTTATTATATATAAGGACCTTAGTTGATCCTTCCTCTCTATATATATATATATATATATATATATATATATATATATATATATATATATATATATATATATATATATATATATATATAGTGAGAGAGAGAGAGAGAGAGAGAGAGAGGAGTTCTAATGAGTCATCCTTCCCAATTGAGTCCATAAGTCCTTCTAAGGGCCATTGGATGGACTCATTGGATGGTTGAGATGAATTTGATTAAGGGCTATTAAAAAGAAAAGGTAAAATATGTGGATGGTTGGATTGAGATGGGTGGTTGAGATTGAAAATTACCAAAAAAAAATTACCACTAATCAAATTTCTATACACTAATTAATTTTTTTCTTTCTCTCTCTAGCCGCTAATTAATCAGTTTTGAGTTTCAGATTTCAGAAGTGTAAATGTAATGTTGTATGAGTTTTACAAGTATAAATGTGATGTTTTACGAGTGTAAATGTAACATTCTAAGAGTGTAAATTTGATTTTTTGTGACGGAAATTTTGAATTTATATAATTTTAACATTTTACAAGTGTAAATGTGATGTTTTACGAGTGTAAATGTAACATTTTTAGAGTGTAAATTTGATTGTTTGTGACGAAAATTTTGAATTTATATAATTTTAACATTTTACAAGTGTAAATTTGATGTTTTACGAGTGTAAATGTAACATTTTAAGAGTGTAAATTTGATTTTTTGTGACGGAAATTTTGAATTTATATGTGATGGGGCATATTCTGCACCCGCTGACCAGTCAACATATTGAGCAAGGTCAAAGATATCCACAACAAGTCAACGGCTTAGACAGCCTAACCGACGCAGCCTGTCGGCCTGTCTCTTGGGTCCCGGCTGGGGCAACTAGCCAGCCGAGGCACACATCCGCGAACTCATATCCAAGACCCCTCGGCGGTGAGTCAACAGGGCCCGCCGGCCTGCCATGGGTCCCTCGGCCGAGGGGTAGATCAGTCTTTCCACATGCTAGCCACTTGGCCACTACGTGACAAAAGGTGAAAGTCTATAAATACTCCTCAACTCTCATTGAGGAGGAGATCCACAATTTAACCTAAGAATCACTATTCATCTGGTAATATCTTCCTTATCTCTCTACAATATATACTTCGCCAAGTAACAACCACTTATCTCCCTAAGTTTACTGACTTGAGCGTCGGAGTGAGATCGCTCGGTCCAAAGCCGAGCCCTCAGTTTGTTCATCGTTTCAGGAGACCGCAAGGAGGATTCAACCAAAGACGTCATTCTACAAGCACGGGTGGTAACAAATAACTGCTCCGGAATTACACCCGGAACAATTGGCGCCGTATGTGGGGAAAGATACTAGAAGCTAGTCACGTTCATTCCCAAACAAAAAAAAAAAAAAAAAAAACACAAAAACAAAAACCCGCCCAAAAAGCTAAGAGGATGTCGAAACAACAAGAGGTATTCGTGACTGACGAAACCGAGTTCTACCAAGATGATACCATCCACAATTCCGGAGTTGCGCAGCCCTCCACCGGCCGGGTAATTCAACCGGAGTACGGGATGCCAATAATACCAGATACGCCGCTGCCCGCCAACCAGGTCACCATCATGGGACATGTGGTTGATGCAGCGAAACTGAAGCTACTCCTGGACATAATTGGTAGTACGCCGGCTCACACTGTCACACCGACAAGAGCGGCGGAACCCGTCCAGGAGACCAGGGCCCAGAATGTGACTCCAAGAGACTTGAACGGAGCACTGGAGGAAGCTGGCCCTGTCAAGACGCCGGGGGAGCCCAGAATGCTAGTGGTAGACCTGAGTCCTTCCCGCACTCGCGGGAGGACGGCGTCGTCGCAGCACCGACGAGGCATTCCCCAGAGGAGTGAAAGAAGTCCGACTCGCCAGAGTCGGAGAAGGAGTCCGACTCACCAGAGTTGGAGAAGAAGCCCGACTCACCAGAGTCGGAGAAGAAGCCCTTCCCGCCACGGGGAGAGGAGCCGGACTAGGGATGTGAGGAGCCGATCACCGCGTATCGTTCGATACGTGGTCAGACAACCCCTCAGCGCCTACGTCCTAGATACCCCGGTGCCGACTAAGCTGAAGTTGCCACCCATAGCATACAAAGGAGAAGGCGACCCAACCGACCACGTAGAGGCTTACGAGTCTCACATGTCGGTATGGGAGCAACCCGATGAGGTTTGGTGCCGAGTCTTCCCAACGACACTGCATGGGATGGCACAAAGTTGGTACAAGGGGCTACCCGACGGGTCGGTGTCTTTATTACGCCGACCTAAAGGACACATTCCTAGCCCAGTATTCTTGCAACAAGAGGAGGGCCGTTGAGACCTCGGACCTCCTGACTATCAGACAGGAGGGAGGCGAGTCTCTCCGAAGTTATGTGAAGAGGTTCGACGCCAAGGTTCAGCAGATTCGTGAGCTGAACAGCGAACTGGCGGCCTTCGCGCTGATGAAAGGCCTCCCAAGAGGGGACCTAAAGAATGAGCTCATCAAGTGCGGCGGCCTGAACCTGGAGTCCCCCAGGAAGATGGCCGATCAAGCCATAAAAGTGGAGGACTACCACAAAACCTGGGTAGGCCCCAGCGAGGCCGAGCACTCAGAAAGAAAAAGCCGCCGGGAGGATAACCCGGATGAAAGACGCCGTGACAATAATAGGTCACGGTCTGACAGGTCCACCAGGAAACAGAACTCGGCGGACGCCGGGGGGAGTTCGGGAACGAACCGCCAGAAGCGGTATAATGATCACACCCCCATGGTCGTGTCTGCCGCCGAGGTCTTCGCCCTGAGCAAGAACGAGGGTCAGAAGTGGGAAAGGCCCCCCAGGCCGAGAAGTGACGGTGACACGAGCCAGTACTGTGAGTACCACGGCCACACCGGTCACCTTACTGACAACTACCGGCATCTGAAGAATGCCATTGAGGAACTGATCCGGAAGGGGAACCTCGGCAAGTATGTTGCAAAAGGCCAAAAGATTGATGCCGGCGGTTCAAATAAGAAATCCGTCTTTGAACGGATAGGAGTGATCCATGTTGTCATCGGGGGCAACGAGAACGGTGGGTCCGCTCATGGGCACAAACGGCACCTGAACGAGCTGTATCAGGCCATCAACTTTGTGCCCAAAACAGCGGTCCCCGCTTCCAACATCCCCGACATGACTATTGGAAAGAAGGACTACGAGGGAGTCATCGCCCCTCACAGCGACCCACTCGTAGTCCACTTGGACATAGCCAACCACCTGGTGAAAAGGTGCCTGATTGACATAGGCGCCTACACAAACATTATGTACAGCGAATGCTTTCTCAACCTCGGTCTGAAGGTTGAAGACTTGAGCCCCTGCACCAACCCGTTGTACAGGCTTTTTTCTGGGCCGGCCTGGTACCCCTTGGGTCAATCAGGCTGCCGGTGAGGTTCGGCGAGGGAAGTGCGGCCAAGAATGTTATGTCTGAGTTCGTGGTCATTGACGGCTCGTCTGCCCACAACGTTCTCATAGGCCGAGTCACCCTGAGTGAGGCCGATGCAGTAATGTCCATCCGGGCTCTGACATTGATGTATGTCTCGGACCGGGGGGAAGCGCATAAGCTCGTCTCCAAGGACGAGAAGGACGAGGTGGTCAACACCCAGATATCCGCCAGAGGGTGCAACATGCAATCCCTCAAAGTGGCAAAGAGGTCAGAGAAGGGGAAGAGCCCATCCTTGCAGCAGGAGGGCGACCCGATGAATACCAACGTCGGCATGGTTGAAGGAACCCCGACCGACCAAGAAGAGCCGCATCCCGGCGTATGGGAAATAACTACTGACGGGCCCCCCACGGCGAACAGCTCAGGAGCTGGCATCCTTATCACCAGCCCAAACGGGGACGTGTTCGAGCACGCCTTGAAATTTACCCTCTCGACCTCAAACAACGAATCCGAATACGAGGCGGTGATAACCGGAGTCGAGCTAGCTAGGGCTGCAGGGGCGGAGCACATCATTTTGAAAACAGATTCACTTTTAGTGGCTAATCAAATCAGAGGAGAGTACGAGACTCGAGACGACGGAATGGTAAGATACCTGGAAAGGGTAAAAGCTGACACCTCAAAGTTGAAATCTTTTCAGATACAATGCATTCCCAGGTCTGAGAACAACCGAGCCGACGCTCTCTCAAAGCTCGCCAGTTCAACCATCAAGAATGTCAGCCGAACCGTGCTGGTGGACATCAGGAATGCCAAGAGCATTACTGAGGCCGTCGGCATGGTGGGTAACGTAGAGACCGAGACGACGTGGATGACTCCGATAATGAAATACAAATTGACAAATGAACTACCGGAGGACCGCAGTCTCTCGCAGAAGATAAAGAGGATCGCAGTAAGGTACTTGGTGTTTGAAGGGGAATTGTACAGGAGGTCCGTGACGAGGCCACTCTTGAAGTGCGTCGGTCCAGCCGACGCTTAGCTAATACTGACAGAAATTCACGAAGGCATCTGCGGCCATCACATGGGGGCAAGAACACTAGCCCACAAAGCTCTCCGAGCCGGCTACTTCTGGCCCACCATGCTTGCGGATTCCAGAGCCAAAACCAAAAAGTGCAACAACCACAAATGCATGCTCCGGTGATACATGCGCCATCCCGAGACCTGCAGCCGGTACTTAATCCCCTTCCTTTCGCACAGTGGGGGATGGATCTACTAGGGCCATTTCCAACGGCATCCGGTGGAAGAAAGTTCTTGATTGTCACCGTTGACTACTTCACCAAATGGGTTGAAGCCGTAGCGACTGCAAAGACGACGGCGTAAAGTAAGAAAGGTAATCTAGGAAAATGTCATAACTCGTTTTGGGTTACCCCAAGCATTGGTATTCGACCACGGCCGAGAGTTTTGGAGTGACACAATAATGAGTCCGGTGGAGGAACTTGGTATCAAATTTGCATACTACTCCGTCTCTGTCACCCACGGAGCAATGGACAAAGTGGAGGCGACCAATAAAACAATCCTCAACGGTTTGAAGAAGACAGTTGAAGACCTAAAGGGAAGATGGGCCGATGAACTACCCGGTGTCTGTGGTCCCTGCGAACCACGGAGAAAGAAGCAACGGGTACATCCGTTCCACTTAGTCTACGGTCCGGCGATCCCCGCCAATTGAAGCAACGGTGCAGGACATTCGAACGGCCACCTTTAACCCGGTTGAAAATGAGGAAGGCTTAAGAACCTCCCTAGACCTGGTCGAAGAAAGCCGAGATACGGCACGCCTCAACTTGGCAGTATACCAAAACCGAATGAGAAGAGCTTACAACCGAAGAGTCCACAAAAGGGACTTGAAAGTAGGGGATCTAGTCCTAAGAAAGTCGGCCACCACCAACAAAGGAAACATTCATGGTAAACTAACGGCCAACTGGGAAGGTCCCTACAAAGTGGTTGAAGAAATGAGGCCGGGTACATACCGGCTGACCGACATGGAGGGTGTGCCTCTGATGAGCCATTGGAACACTGACAATCTCAGGAAATACTTTGTGTAGCGGCGGAGGTGTCCAAAACAATTGTTGGCACCCCAACGCATGTTTACATCTAATGAAGAATCACCCAATTTTTCCATCAAAGTGTTTATCCCCTCCGCAGTCATATCGAGGTAGACGCCACGGGCCAAGCAGGGCAGTCACCCCAAGAACGCTGTCGCGCCGTAACCCCTAGTCGCCTCGGCCCACCGAAGGCCTGGCAGGGGACACAACGGTCGATACGCCAAAGAACGCTGTCGCGCCGTAACCCCTAGTCGCCTCGGTCAACCGAAGGCCTGGCAGGGGACACAACGGTCGATACGCCAATATACGCTGTCGCGCCGTAACCTCTAGTCGCCTCGGCCCACCGAAGGCTTGGCAGAGGACACAACGGTCGATACGCTAACATGTTCACAACGGCGGTTGGGAAGCGCAAATCCGACGCCTCGGCTAGACCGAGAGTGAAAGAGGAAGCGACCAACACGCTAACATGTTCAAGAAAAAGACGTTAAACGCAGTTGAGATACGCATTCTAGCTGCCTCGGCTAAGCCGAAGGTAAAGATGAAAAAGCGCTCAATTAATAACGCAAGAAGACAAGAAAAGACCTCGGCCAAGCCAGAGGCAAAACAAGCAAACTTTTATTAAAAATGATAACAGGTTACAAGTGAGGAGAATACAGACGACGGCCGTCCCCATAGGGATAAGCCAAAACGCAACCTACCAAAGTTTTACAAAAACAAGGAAAAGAAAAGCAAAAGGTTACAGACATGATCATTTGAAGCGCCAAAAGATGGCAGGGAGGAAAGGCTCAATAGTTAGCCCCCGAACAGCTACAGCTATCCGAGATGCCGGGTGAGTCTGGTGACGACCGCCCGTCTCCCTATGCTAGTTGCTGCCCTCCATCGGCAGCAGCAGCATCATCATCTTCGGTGGCCGGCCCAGAGAAGGGCTCGTCATTTTCACGTGCCTTTAGCCTCTCAGCCTCCTCTTCGGCCTCTTTCACCTTTGCATCGTAGGCCGCCTTGGGCTCGGCTATCTGAGCCGCCTTCGCCGCCTCCGCCTTTTCCGCAGCCGCTTTTTCCGCGGCATCGGCCATCTCATCCAGAAGCTGTTCAAATTTTTCCCACGGGAAGGAGCCTTCAGGAATGAGCTTCTTGATTGCCTCCCTAGTCGCTTCCTCGGCCTGATCCCGGAATTGAGCGCACATGTTAGGGATGATCTCGGTTTGAAGCATCTCGATATCTTTCTCCCTTTGGGCAAGGATATCCCTTGTATCCCTATGTGCCTCCGACTGGGACAAATACAGATCTTTCCATTCGTCCCTCTTGGCAACAACGGCGTCAGAATCCGCCCTTATACCGTCCCGCTCCTCCGAAGAATCGGGGAGGTGGCATCGCGACCTCAACTTTGGCCCTCTCGGCCGATGGGCGCTTCTCGCCTTCCTCCACACGCTTCCGAGCAGCAAGGAGGTCAAGCTTAGCCTTCCCGGCTTCTCCCTTTGCAGCGGAAAGATCAAGCTTAAGCCGTTCGATCAATGGCCCAGCTTGGGCCATGACCTTTTCTTGCTCCATAATGTGGGAGCCGGCTAGTTGAGTCCACTTCGCCAACCTCTTGTATATTCTTGTACCCTCTGCCACAAGCTCGGCGGGGGAAACCTTCTGGAGTAAGGAGTCAACGGTGACATTTCTATCACCCGCCTTCTCAGGGTTGCTTCTCTAATTGTCGTTCAGTGAGAACGACGGCTGCCGACGGCGGATCTACAAAAAATTCACACAGCGCATCCATGTCTACATTCATTGACACATCGTAGAGTCTCATCATCGGGAATGCATAATGAACCGCTAAGTCCGAACCACGAGTTAGGTCCGTACCAGTCTGGACCCTCTTAGATGGAGGACCGGGTGAATCATTCTTTTCCCCGCAACGCTAGAAGCCGGCGATGGCTCTTTTCTCTTCTTTGGAGGAGGAGGGCCCTTCGCAACGGTCACCACCTCCTCGGAGACATCGATGACCTCCACATGCTCCTTCTGGGCCATTGGGGTTGAAGAGGGAGTTGGGATTGACGCCGTCGCCAACCTGGACGCTGCCTTTGGTTTTCTCTTCGGCACGCCTCCGAGAACCCGTGCTTGAGCCACCGCCGATCCAAAGGTGCCTTCACCGCTTGTCCATAAGTTCGTTGGGAGCCGCTACGATCACGCGCGTCGGCCTGAGGGTGCCGCTCAACGACGTTCCCGTCCTTATCAAGCCCTAACCTCTTCAAGGTCCTCTCGAGACGATCCTGGCCAAACCGGTCTGCAAGAAACCAGACAAGAGTTACATAAAAGAAGTAAAACAAAGCTCTAAAAACAGGAGCGTAACAGGCAAAGATGGGCCTCACACCGACCCTACTCACCCTGGTTGAGGGCCGGTATGAGGCCGACGCGGCAAAGCGACTCATCCTGAAGAATAATCCGAGTCGGGGCACCCATCCCTTCTCAAATCAAACAAACCGCATCGCCCGCTCCTCATCCGCACCAAGAGGAACCCTACTGGCATCCATCTTGAGCTTACTCCGGGAGACCCATTTTTCACGCTCCCTCTTACTCTCGCACCGCAAGTTGACTTGGTCTTTGGAAGGACCGGGCAGCGGATAGTCATCCGGCACTTCGACATACACCCACCGCCCCTTCCAGTCCTTGCAGGAAGAAAGCTTATCAACAGAGAGGACGCCCGGCTCCATCTGCACGCTGTACCACCCCACTTTACCGGGGGTCGATGCCCGAAGATGATGAAGCCGGCGGAATAGGTTAACTGTAGGTACCTCCCCCTTAAAAAGACAGAGCCACACGAAGCCAACTATCGTCCTAATGGCCAACGGATGCAGTTGAGCCACGGCGACGTTCATAGCTTTGATGATGGCCATGACGTATTTATTCAAAGGAAACCGGAGCCCATACTCCAGGTGCCTGATATATACGCCGATATGACCCGGAGGAGGGCAACAGACACCCTGACCCTCCCCAGGGATAACAATTTTGTACCCCTCACCGAAGTAGAAATGACCCTCGAAAAGAGTTCCACCGAACAATCGGCGAATTTATTGGTCCAGGCACGGTCGGACCCGATCATGCGAGCCTCGCCGTGATCCAGGATATGCGGCCTCTCTTCACCAGAAGGAATCCTTTCCTCACAGTCATCATCAACATCATCATCCTCCCAACCCTCCAAAGCTTTTGGATCGACTTCGGAAGACGGAGACCTAGGGCCCCCAGACCTTATCGAGATGGCGTCTAGTATCTCCTCCACATCAAGACGCGACGGGGAACCCCCCGGCGCAGGCTTACTAGGTCCGGCACCAACAGAAGACATGTTTACAACAAAACTTACAAGTTAAAAAGAGAGAAATTTGGTTGTTTACCTTGAAGAAAAGTACTAGCCGAAGTAACGACTCTGAAGATTAGAAGAGAAAGAAGCCCTTGAAAGTTTAGAGAGAAGAAAATTTTAGAGAAAATGAAATTGGTGCCCAATTTCAGGGACTAACTGCCCTATTTATAGGGAAAGGCCCATGAAGAAGGACCAATCAGGGCACAGCCCATGAAACGTCGACCAATCAAATGAACGACACGTGTCAGACATGCAACCACGGAATGTCAATCGTTGCAATAGTTGAAAGTCAATCAATGCAACAGTGACCAAGCGTCTTCAACACGCCCCTTCAAATCTCTCTGCCCATTCATCTTCCTCAACAAACTCCTAAGTATCTATTCTCCGCCGGCCACATGATCAACCAAGTCTCGGCAAGACCGGTGGGGCAATCAAAAGCACACGGCGCTCACAACCTCGGTCTCGGCCAGCACCACTTTCGTTTCCACATCTGATGTCCATTACACATCCATGTGGAGGGGGGATATGGTACGGCCTAAGCAGAGCCACGCCGAGGTAGAAGAAGCCGGGGCAGAAAAATTTCGTCTTACGCAGAATATACGCTCAACATACATCGGAGCCCATACCACGACATAGACTACGCTGGGGGCAAATTGATGGGGCATATTCTGCACCCGCTGACCAGTCAACATATTGAGCAAGGTCAAAGATATCCACAGCAAGTCAACAGCTTAGACAGCCTAACCGACGCAGCCTGTCGGCTTGTCTCTTGGGTCCCGGTTGGGGCAACTAGCCAGCCGAGGCACACATCCGCGAACTCATATCCAAGACCCCTCGGCGGTGAGTCAACAGGGCCCGCCGGCCTGCCATGGGTCCCTCGGCCGAGGGGTAGATCAGTCTTTCCACCTGCTAGCCACTTGGCCACTTGGCCACTACGTGACAAAAGGTGAAAGTCTATAAATACTCCTCAACTCTCATTGAGGAGGAGATCCACAATTTAACCTAAGAATCACTATTCATCTGGTAATATCTTCCTTATCTCTCTACAATATATACTTCGCCAAGTAACAACCACTTATCTCCCTAAGTTTACTGACTTGAGCGTCGGAGTGAGATCGCTCGGTCCAAAGCCGAGCCCTCAGTTTGTTCATCGTTTCAGGAGACCGCAAGGAGGATTCAACCAAAGACGTCATTCTACAAGCACGGGTGGTAACAAATAACTGCTCTGGAATTACACCCGGAACAATATGATTTTAACATTTTACAAGTGTAAATGTGATGTTTTACGAGTGTAAATGTAATATTTTAAGAGTGTAAATTTGATTTTTTGTGACGGAAATTTTGAATTTATATAATTTTAACATTTTGCAAGTGTAAATGTGATGTTTTACGAGTGTAAATGTAACATTTTTAGAGTGTAAATTTGATTTTTTGTGACGGAAATTTTGAATTTATATAATTTTAACATTTTACAAGTGTAAATTTGATGTTTTACGAGTGTAAATGTAACATTTTAAGAGTGTAAATTTGATTTTTTGTGACGGAAATTTTGAATTTATATAATTTTAACATTTTACAAGTGTAAATTTGATGTTTTGCGAGTGTAAATGTAAATATTTTAAGAGTGTAAATTTGATTTTAAGAATTGTGGAAATAAGTGTAAATGTAATGAAATACGAGTGTAAACGTTAAGAAATACGAGTGTAAATTTAAAGATTTACGAGTGTAAACGTTAAGAAATTTAAATTTAAAGATTAAAACAAAATATGAGTGTAACTTTTAAAAACAAGTGTAAATTTCAAGTAATACGAGTGTAACTTTCAAATAATACGAGTGTAAATGTAAAATAACTCATAAAAAAACCAGATCTATACAATAACACAATAAAAGAAAAACAACACCAAAAATATAATGCTAAATCTGAAATTAAAAAGAACAACAAAAAAAAAGAACACTCATCGACAAACCAACCGCAAACTCGTATTAAATAAGAACAAAAAAAATTTGAAACACAAACACAGTCGACACAACACACAAACAAAACACAAAAACCCGACGTGGGTCAGAGGAGTGAGATGCGGCGGTAAGGACAGTGAAGGCGGCGGCAAGGAGTAAGAGGCGGAAGAGGAGAGACATGGGTCGGGTTGTTGTTGCAGATCTGAAAAAGGAGGAAGAAGGAAGGTGACGGAAAAAGGAGGAAGAAGGAAGGTGGTGGTGCGTGGTTGTGTAGAGGTGTGTGGTTGCGGCGGAGAATGGTGGTTGTGTAGGGGTGGTTGTTGCGGCGGAGAATGGTGGTTGTGTAGGGGTGGTTGTGGTATTAGGCTGTGGTGGTAGATCTGACTTTTGGTTTTTTTTTGTGGTTGTAGGTGGTGGTGGCAGAGGTGGTGGATTTGTGGGTAGCGGTGGTCGTGACTGGTGGGGCAGCGGCGGTCAGGAGGGACGAGGCAGGGGATGGAGCTCAAGGCGGGGGTAGAAGAGTGCTGGTGGTGGTCGTGTGGTTATTGCATGTCTCGGGGAGGTGGTCGTGTGGATAGTCGGGTCGGGGGTGGACGGTGGTGGGTGAGTGAGGAAGAGAGGTGTGCTTTTTTTTGGTTTTTTGTTTTTTTTGTTTTTAGAGAGATGAAAGGAATGGTAATTGTGTGGGATGAGAGAGAAGAGAGTGGAAAATAAATGTTATATAGTAAAATTAGGGGTTGATTAGTGAATGTAGAGAGAGAAAATGATTAATTAACATCAATCCCCTTATTTTAGCCTTAATCCCTTACTTTTTCCCTTCAATCCCAACCCCTCATCTCATCTTTTCAATGGCCCTCAAGAGGACTTAGGGACTCAATGAAATTGGGTGGACTCACTTGATCTCTTCTCTCTCTCTCTCTCTCTCTCTCTATATATATATATATATATATAGAGAGAGAGAGAGAGAGAGAGAGAGAGAGAGAGATTGGATTTGGTGATTTTGGTTCTTATGGTGAGTTGTGAGTTGAGGGAATCTTAGCCACTAGATTATAATAGAGATCAGTGGCCAAGATCAAATCTTACATGTCATATGATAAGGTTATTTTCAGTCGTTTGCCTTAATCAAAATAAATCCTAGCTTAGTACTAACAAAACAGCTAGCGGTAAGTCAGGGTCGAATTCACAGGGAGGCGGTGATTATCTAGTTTGTTTATATTTAAGTTTGTCCTAAAGGTAACCGTTTTATGGGGGTTTGTTTGATTTGATTTCTAACAACTAATTGCAATGTAAATAAAGGATGAATAACAATAATATTAAAGAGTCTAGGGATTCGGGTTCACTAGGTAGTCATCAAAGGGTAGGATTTAATTCATTGATTGAGCAATTTATGTTGTCGAAAGTCATATGATCGGTCGATTCTAATATGTCTTTTTAGATCTAACTTAACATGCGATCGCTATCATTAAGTTGGTCTAATTCAATTATCGTGGCCTATACTAGTCTTAACCCGGTCAGTGATAATCCTAGTTTATGCAAGACTAATTAAATTAGACCAACTTAATGATAGCGATCGCATGTTAAGTTAGATCTAAAAAGACATATTAGAATCGACCGATCATATGACTTTCGACAACATAAATTGCTCAATCAATGAATTAAATCCTACCCTTTGATGACTACCTAGTGAACCCGAATCCCTAGACTCTTTAATATTATTGTTATTCATCCTTTATTTACATTGCAATTAGTTGTTAGAAATCAAATCAAACAAACCCCCATAAAACGGTTACCTTTAGGACAAACTTAAATATAAACAAACTAGATAATCACCGCCTCCCTGTGAATTCGACCCTGACTTACCACTAGCTGTTTTGTTAGTACTAAGCTAGGATTTATTTTGATTAAGGCAAACGACTGAAAATAACCTTATTAAATTTGGCGCCGTTGCCGGGGATTATAAAACTGGAAGGTTCCTCGATCGAGCCAAGGTGGACTCGATCGAGGAACCACTTCCTCGATCAAGCCAGGCCTGGCTCGATCGAGGAACCAAAGTTCAAGAACACCCAACTCTCGACATTGCAAAGTTTATTGATTAGGTTGGTTCCTCGATCGAGTCGAGAGTGACTCGATCGAGCATGAAGTTCCTCGATCGAGCCAAGGTTGACTCGATCGAGGCACCAATTTCCTGCTTCGCGCACTGAACTTCAAACGACCGCCATTTCTTCGTTACTTGTCAGAAATAAGCGATTTTTGCGGCGTTGGAAAGCTAAGAAGATAAGCTTTCACCTCCAATTGGAATTACTTGAAAATCTGTTGTAGAACTCAAGATATGGCTCTTCAAAGTAGGCACTTGTAATAAGAAGCTCTTTTCTTCGTGTTTTCTTCTTAACTTCTCTTCCTTCATTCTTATGGATTCTCGTGCCATGATTCGTGTATCCCTTCATGCCCACTCCGCGATGCTCATTTAATTCCTTTTCTCCTCAAATGCATCATTCCTGCATCAAACATCAAAAGGCAGAAGTATCGACATTCTAACTTAAAAGGCATGTAAATGCTATAAACTAGCACGAAAATCGTATCAAAAGCAATTAAGGGGACGCATAAATATGTATATAATTATGACTCATCATCATATAAAACCATTGTCATTTACTTATTTTCTCCTTTTTCTAATGTTACTTTTTTTTTTACTTTAATTTTTTTCCTCTTTTTTTTACCTCGTGTTATTATGCTTTTTTTTTTACCACTTTGATTTTTGTTTTCTCTTATGTTTTTCTTTAATTTACTCATTATGTTACCTTTTTTTCTTTTTCTTTTTGTACTGGATTTTTTTTTACTTGAAATTTTTTTTAACACGAGTTGTGAGTTTGTGCTTGGAAATCTCAGCCACTAGATTATATTAGAGATGAACGACCAAGATCTAATCATACCTGTCATATAAAATCACTGTCATTTACTTATTTTCTCGTTTTTCTAGTACTACTTTTTTTTTTTACTTTAATTTTTTTTATCTTTTTTTTTTACCTCGTGTTATTATGCTTTTTTTTTACAACTTTCATTTTTTTTTTCTCTTATGTTTTTCTCTAATTTTCTCATTATGTTACCTTTTTTTCTTTTTCTTTTTGTACGAGATTTTTTTTACTTGAATTTTTTTTTACTCTTATTTTTTTAACTCGTGTTATTATGCTGTTATTGTGCTTTTTTTTTACTTAGATTTTTTTTACGACTTTGATTTTTTTCCTCTTTTTTTGCCACATGTTATTGTGCTGTTATTGTTATTCCACTGTTATTCTGCTGTTATTCTGCTGTTACTTTGATTTTTTTTACGACTCAGATTTTTTTTTCTTTTTTTACCACGTGTTATTGTGTTGTTATTCTACTGTTATTCTGATATTATTGTGATGTTATTCCGGTGTCACTTTGATTCTTTTACTACTTTGATTTTTTTTACTCTTTTTTACCGCATGTTATTGTGCTGTTATTCTGGTGTTATTGTGATGTTATTCCGGTGCCACTTTGATTTTTTTTACGACTTTGATTTTTTTCCTTTTTTTTACCACATGTTATTGTGCTGTTATTCTACTGTTATTCTGCTATTATTGTGATGTTATTCCGATGTCGCTTTGATTTTTTTTACTACTTTGATTTTTTTTACTACTTTAATTTTTTTACTCTTTTTTTACCGCATTTTATTGTGTTGTTATTCTGGTGTTATTGTGATGTTATTCCGGTGCCACTTTGATTTTTTTTACGACTTTGATTTTTTTTTCCTATTTTTTTACCACATGTTATTGTGCCGTTATTCTACTGTTATTCTGCTGTTATTGTGATGTTATTCCGGTGTCACTTTGTTTTTTTTTTACGCCTTCGATTTTTTTCTCTTTTTTTTTTACCACGTGTTATTGTGCTGTTATTCTACTGTTATTCTGCTGTTATTGTGATGTTATTCCGGTGTCATTAAAAAAATTGACCATTGCTCTAAATCTTTAATCCTATAAAAAAATTAACCATTGCTCTTGGTTAGCTGGCCTGATAATGACCCTTGTCTCGTTATAAACACACAAACACGATACCGCAAAAAGATGGTAATAATTATAATGATGAATCTGATGATGACGATGAAGCTATAAACATATTCAAGACCAAGGGATATACCTTTGTCATGTTACACAAAAAAATGATTCAAAATCAAAATTTCAAAATTTCAGTGAGAAGTGCATCAATCGGCTGCTTCACAACACAAGAAGCTAATACAGTATACTGAGCTTATCGAAAAAGATACAGAGAACCAGCACTAAGGCACAAAAGTAGATGACAAAGTTATGCAACCCGTGTCAGCCAGAATGACCGAAACTTGATCTCATGTATTGTAGATCCATATAATTCAACATAAGGAGGAAAGAACAAAGTTATGTCTGCTCCCAAACAAAAATCTCAAGAGATAATCGTAGAGTTGCCACTAGCGCATTCTAAAAGGCCCTTCTAAGATGGAATTAAATTACACCAAATTCAGCTACTAGCCATCCTGAAACTGCATCACACATTCTTATGGCCTTCATCACTCTAACAAGAACATCAATTCACGCAGATAGCTTTTCAAATGATCCAAAATCAAAACTTCAGCAAGAACTCAATCAATAAGCGACGCTTCACATTGCAAGATTCGGGTGTAGTTTCCATCTCCATCACGTGTTGCTGCTGCATATTCATACCCGAGCTCATCATCTCCTGATCCGAAATGCTTCACACCTTGACAGACTTATCAAGGCTACCATTGTAAAGAACATACTTCTGATCCTTTGATTCCTTGTCATCTTCCACAGCCATGCACTTAACCGGTCCATTATGTAACCAAATATATTCATCTCCTGCTATAGGAAATGTTATGAATCTATGCGACTCGATCAACATGTCGATAGCAATAATTTTAGATCCCAAATCATCAGATGGTGAATATACCCAATGACAAGCGCCGTGAACAAAGGCCAATACAGGATGTGAAGTCCAAAGAGACTACACTGGACCACTCTTTGGCACTTCTCCATTCCCCCTTGCTAACACTAAAGATGTTGAATCTGTTGGCCAGAAACGAAATCGAAATCGAAATCGAAATAAAGCATGTATTCACCAGAAACGAAATCGAAATAAATTGATGAAATTGAGCGAAATTCATCCAAACTTATAATCTTCATTAAATCGATGATTTAATCACACTAATTAAAACAACCGGAGAAAATGAAGAAATTGAATTAATCAGAGAAACGAGTGGAAAAGGAAACCCTAGGATACAATATCAAATCCATCGATAAACCCTAAGTTACGAAGCTTTGATTCCGTGACCGAGTTCAACTCGTGATCATTAAACACCGAGTCAGGCGAGTTAAATGAGAAGAAGCAGGACTACGCCGTCTAAGAGAAAGGTAAGGTGATGATTTGCGCCTAGATGTCGGAGGTTGGAGAAGTTGAAAAGAGAGAACAGAGGAGAGTGAAAGGTGTTCGGCAGCGGAGATTGGTGGAGATGAGTCTGATTGTCGCCATTTTTGAGAGAGACTGAGAGGAGTTTATTTCTTTAATCTGGGGCGTGAAATTTTTTTAATCTCAAATTCATTATTGTTTTATGGGATTAAATCTCAGCCCTTCAATTGTTAATGACTGATATATTTTGGTTTCTTATGGTGAGTTGTGAGTTTGTGTGCTCACAAATCTCAGCCATTGGATTATATTAGGGATGAATGGCCAAGATCTAATCTTACCTGTCATATAAAACCACTGTCATTTACTTATTTTCTCTTTTTTCTAGTGCTACTCTTTTTTTTTTACTTTAATTTTTTTATCTCTTTTTTTTTTACCTCGTGTTATTATGCTTTTTTTTTTTACAACTTTGATTTTTTTTCTCTAATTTTCTCATTATGTTACCTTTTTTCTCTTTCTTTTTGTACCAATTTTTTTTTTACTTGAATTTTTTTTGCTCTTATTTTTTTACCTCGTGTTATTATGCTGTTATTGTGCTTTTTTTACTTTGATTTTTTTTACGACTTTGATTTTTTTTTACCACATGTTATTGTTATTCCGCTGTTATTGTGATGTTATACTGCTGTTACTTTGATTTTTTTTACGACTTTGATTTTTTTTTCTTTTTTTTACCACGTGTTATTGTGCTGTTATTCTACTATTATTCTGCTGTTATTGTGATGTGATTCCGGTGTCACTTTGATTTTTTACTACTTTGATTTTCTTTACTACTTTGATTTTTTTACTCTTTTTTACCGCGTGTTATTGTGCTGTTATTCTGGTGTTATTGTGATGTTATTCTGCTGATACTTTGATTTTTTTTTCGACTTTGCATTTTTTTACCACGTGTTATTGTGCTGTTATTCTACTGTTATTCTGCTGTTATTGTAATGTTATTCCGGTGTCACTTTGATTTTTTACTACTTTGATTTTTTTTACTCTTTTACTTGTTTTTTTACCACGTGTTATTGCGGCTGTTATTCTGGTATTATTATAATATTCTGGTGTCACTTTGTTTTTTTTACAACATTGATTTTTTACTATTTTTTTTACTGGAATGGAATATTATTGTACTTCCATCGCCCAACTAACACTATTAGTCATTTATTTTGCTTGGTTTTATAAAAAAAAAAAGTGAAACAAGAAAAGAAGAGGATAGGAAGGATGATGAGGTTAAGCATACTCAATTACACCCGACAATGTGGTATAATTTAAGAGAGACTTCTAGTTTCGGCAGTTCGAACTGTGTCATGAATCTGACCGCGCAAATCCTTCAGCTCCTATACTTTCCAAATATACAGCTCCGACCGAGCTCATCGTTCGTTAAGTTTGGTAAGAAGACCGTTCCATTACATCGTGTTTGTTGAAGTTCATAACTCAAAAGCGATGTGATTAACAACTCTTTTCATATCAACCATCCCATAGATATTACATTGAAATTGAATTCGCTACTTTTGATCATATTCAATGTCGTTTTTGTCTCGAATCGAAGATATCTCATAGATATTACAAAATTCCAGAGATCCTCGAAATTCCACATATTAAAAACCTTGAATATGCAATCCAAATAAAAGCACAAATCATGAAACTCCAATCTGATGATGATGCTACAAGAATACTCGAAAATTGTTTTCACAGAAATGCACAAATCATCAAACTCCAATCCAAATTATTTTCAAATCTAAGCAACGTAGATCATTAAAACCCAGCAATCATCTTAATTTGACAATTTCGAATCTCAAACAAAATCTCGAACATGAGATTACATAAAAAAAAATGCGCAAATTATCAAATTATAATCACAAATCTGAATCTACGAACGTAAAACGTATAACAAGAAGGAGATCAACGTGAATCATTAGCTCAAATAGAAATTGCGATGATCGGAATCATAAATTACATACTGGAAACAAGGCGAACTAATTGGCTCAGCTCCACCGCCTAAAATGATTCTGCTTACATGTGAGAGACCGTGGTCTGGGATTCCAGTTTGTTTTCAGCGTTCTTATTTTTTTTTTTTTTTATTATTACAATTTTTATTAGATTCAATCTTAGCCATCTATTTCCCTTTATTCAATGGCTGAGATTTGTGAGCACACAAACTCACAACTCACCGTAAGAACCAAACTCACGAGATATATATATATATATATATATATATATATATATATATATATATATATATATATATATATATATATATATATATATATATATAGTTGTTGTGTTGAGGAAAATAGTTGAGTTGAGCATGTGGGTAGCTTACGAGTCAGCATGACTCGATCGAGTAGGTGAGGGACTCGATCGAGTAGGTGAGGGACTCGATCGAGTAGGTTGGGGACTCGATCAAGTGTGGTCTACTCGATCGAGCAAGTTGGGGACTCGATCGAGTGAGGTTTTTTTATGCTTTCTGGTCAGGTTCTGGAGTCGAGGCACTCGATCGAGTAAGTGGACAACTCGATCGAGTGGCCTCAACTCGATCGAGTGGGTTATGTTGCTCGGTCGAGTGTGAACTGCTCAGGTCGTATACATGTTTAAGTGTGGGATGTGTATTTATGTTTACCTCTTCTCTTATATAGTTCAAAGATGCCGCCGAAGAGATCCGTTTTGTATGGCTAGGGCTGAGATGATGAGTATAGATGAAGTGGCTAAGATGCTTGAGCATCAAGAGGCGCTTACTGAGGCCTTGAAGAAGTTTGGGACGGATAAAGAGACTGGGTTGGATTTTGCTAAGATGAGTACTACCATAGCCCATTTCAACCCAAAAGAATACATGGGTACCGGAGCGCCAATTTTGCTCGACAATTGGCATAGAGAGATGGAGAATATTCTGAATGTTGTTCATTGGCCCGAGGACTTTAAATTGGAACAAGCAGCGTTCTACTTGAGAGATGCGGCTGGAGAATGGTGGGATAAGGTAAGGGAGAGTTAGTGCCTTAGATCTATATGTGAGACAAGGGAAATCAGCTATACCTTGGAGTGAGTTCAAGAGAGCTATGCGCTGAGAGTTTGTACCTGAGCATGTCCGTAGTAAGCTGAGAGAGGAGTTTGATGGTTTCAAAATGACTCCGGATATGACAGTGGCTGAGTACTATCACAAGTTCAATGAGAAGTCTAGGTATGCTAAGGATATGGGGTTGAACCAGGAGAACTTAGAGTTGAGGTTTGAGAAAGGCTTGACCTATAAGATTATGGAGAAGCTACCTGTAGGTGTCCTTACCGACGTTAAGGAAGTGTATGAGCGAGCCGGCAGAGCTGAGAGGTTGGTCGAGATGGCCAAGGAGAATAGGGAGAGAGGTCCCGAGAAGAGGAAGGCTGAGAGCGAGGGTGGTGTTCAGTCTAGTTACAATAGGGGCAACCATAACCAAGCGAGAGCTTACTCAACGGGGTCGGGGTTCAGTGGTGGAGCTTCCTATGGGCGTGGCCGAGGTAGTGGTAGTAGCAGCTGGGGAATATCTTGCTTTAATTGTGGTGGTATAGGCCACAAGAGACATGAGTGCAATAGTGTTGTGGGCATGGGTTTTCAGAGGCCATCACAGGGGAGTTTCTCTCAGGGTCCGTCGCAGAGTTATGCTAGTAACAGGCCGGCTGGGTCATAGAACAATCAGGGTGGTCAGAGTAACAACAACGGTGGGGATAACCGTAATGGCGGTAATTCATATCAGAAACCGGCAACAAACAACAACCAGGGGTTGGCTGCCAAGCCGTCTACTTCCGCTAGTACTGTCCAGGGAGGTGGACAGAAGACCAGTGGCAAGCTATTCTTGATGGACAAGAAAGCTGCTGAGGATGACGCTCACGTGATCACGGGTACTTTTCTTGTTAATGGTGTCTTTACCTTTGTTTTGTTTGATTCGGGGGCGTCACATTCTTTTGTATCGTCGAGTCATGCTAAGTTTTTGGGTTTGAGAGAGTTTGAGTCTCTAAAAGATGGAAGTGTTTATACCGTCGGGTGAGTCTGTATCTTGTTGGAGGTTGTATAAGGGTGTGTCTATAATAGTTTGTCAGGTTGACCTTCCAGTGGATTTGTTAGAGTTTCCTATGGATGGTTTTGAGATGATAGTTGGCATGGATTGGTTGGGTAAGTACAAAGTTAGAATAGACTATCACCAAAAGAGAGTCTCTTTGAGAGGTCCTAAGGGAGTTAGTGTGTCTTATCGTGGGTTTGTGGTCAAACCCAAAGTCAAAGTGATTGTAGCGGTGACATTGAAGTCTTATTTGAGGAAGGGGTATCCTTTGATCTTATGCCATGTGAGAGACCATAGTAAGGTGAGTTCGACGGTTGGTCAGATACCAGTGGTGGGAGAGTTTCCAGATGTTTTCCCGGAGGAGATATCAGGTCTACCACCAAAGAGGGAGATAGATTTTAGTGTGGAGCTGAAACCAGGGACGGGACCAATCTCTAAGGCCCCGTGCCGCATAGGTCCTAAGGAGTTGGAGAAGCTGAAGAAACAGCTGGATGATTTGATTGATAAGGGATACATTAGACCTAGTGTATCACCGTGGGGAGCTGTAGATACCCAATATCTGCTGAGACTGCAACAAACACCTGATGATTATCGGACTACAAAATGCTTTGGAATCGCGGCGTTTGATCGACAGTTTGTGTACAACTTTACGTCGGAAAACTTAAAACGATTTCGAAAATAAAATATTTCAAAACTTTTCAAAAGTACCTGGAGTGTTTAATGCACGACGACGGGGTCGCAATAACACTAACTAGAGTCAAAACCGACACCGGACCAAAAACCGACTCAAATTTCAAATCCCGACTCCAACAACGAGTCAAACCGAGTCAAACACAAAAAACAAACCATTCAAATGCTTCCATGTTAAGATTTCCCGGGATCATAAATGGTGTAGTACCAAACATGTGCATACAAATCCTAGGATAGAACAAATCATGATTGCATTTGTGTGAAAGCGACAAGACACCTCGAAGACGTGCGACGTGGCTCGCGCCTCTTTGAGCAGCCCAGGTGGCCACGTCACTCAAAACTCACACAACCACTCATTTTGCTATAAATACCCCTCAAATGCAACCATTTGAAGGTTACGCAAGTGTCCGCCCCCTCTTTTCTCCTTTAAAATTCTCGACTCGACTTCCTAAGTCACAATCCGACGCGTGTTTACGACCTACCGATCGTAAACACGAGCCTTACACATTGTTTGGTACCGTCATCATGCATTAAATCACTTGACTGACCACCTCGACCGCTACACCATCACTAAACTTAATAAAACACTCTTTTTACTTACTAAAACGGTTTTAAACCGAGTCTTTTCCGACCAAACGAGTTGATACACTTACGTCGGTTTCTCGCCATAAACCAAGCATGTAAGTATGAGGGTGTAAAAATCTTCTTTTATCATGTTTTTATTTCTTTTATGACTATAACATGCTAAATCATGCATAACATGGTCCAAAACATGGGAAGAATTAGCCAAAACCTGACTTTTTGGTTGAGGCAGTGGCTACTTACGTAGTACATAGGCTCGCGCCTAAAGGACCCTGCCCAGCCTTAAGTCCACTCCGTGTTTGGTCTCTTCTTTTCCTCTATTTTCATTTTCATATTTGTAATCGGTTTTTACCATTTCAAGTATTTTCGAACCGTTTTCTACAAGTTTTAACCATAAAACATTTTTCACCCTTGTTCTTAATACCATGACGGTTTAATCCGTGTTTCGGTGATAATATTTGGTTAATTACATTTAAAAGGTATTTTAAAGCCTTTTATTTCATTTCTTTACATTTTGGAAGGTATTTAAAGCCTTTCATCATTTCTTTACATTTTCAAAATAAATGTATTAGTCACCAATACAAAGTCATCCTTGGTTCTACATATCATGTCGGATTTTAACCCGAGTACGATGATGAATATTGACTAATTATATTCAAATGAACTTAAAACAATTAGTTCATAATCATTTTCAAAACTATTCATGTCAAGCTTGCAAAGTCGAACCCGACATCGAATATCGTCAAAACAATGACGATTATTCAAGTCTCGTTCTTCAAAGCAACATAAAAGCGGCCTAAACGGCCTTTTCAAACCAAAACGGGTTCAAATACCCATTTTTCAACACGTTTTATAAACGTTTTTCAATGGTCAGAACACGTCATATACCGTTGACTGACCCGCGCCTAAACAGGCCACTTCTTTTTCTATTTTCAAACCAGGGGAGACCCCCTTACATCGCCAATAGGCTCGCGCCTCTTCTGGCTGCCTGATGTAGGGTCTGTTCCCCTTCCAGCATTGGTCTAAGACGATCCCGACTCCGGCTAACCCGGATATAGGACGGATCAGACGACTAATTCGCTCATTCAAATATAGTATTTGCAAAACGTCTTACTAAGACAAATGGACCACGTTATGCACCATAAACCTAATTTGGTAAATGGATGTTTAATTTTCGTCTTGCATGCAAATCAACCATAAATCCAACTCGACATCTTATACTTGATACTTGGATTAAATCAACCGACTTAGGAATCTCTCACATGTTATGTTTAAACTATTGGATGCGCATTTATGCATTTAAACCGTTTTATCACCTTTTACATTCAACCAACCAAGATCGATCAGTAGAGGCCGCTACTGCGAGCGGGATTGGGTGTCTGATTAAAGGGCTTCCCAATACGTACCTTCACCTCTTACTCAGAAACTTTGGATAGTGGATGGGCTTATCCAGGGCGTATGAGAGTCATTTTAGAGATAGGATGCTAAAGAGGGACGATTCCTTATCTTTAGTACCTATGTCAAACACTACTTTGTGCTTCGTTTGACCGAGGTATAAAGTGGATTCGAACGGGTTCCAAGCATCCCACAAATGCTTGGTGGTGACTCCGAACATCTCTAAACGTTTCTAGACCCTTGCCGAGACGAAATCGACCGATCTAAAATGATCCGGTCGAAAGCATACTTTTACGCCGCCGAGCGTGGCTTTCAAAAGACCGCTGTATGTCCACAGATCGGCTGGGCGTGCAGGTGGGCCATGTCCACAGATTGGCGACTCCGCTGGGGAAAACTAGGACACTTGTGTCTTTGTGATCCCTAGATGGTGAGAGTCGAACGAGGTCTTGGTTGGAATGCATTAATTGATATTACAGTCACGGTCAGGTTCCTTGTCCGGGCCCACAACCTAACCCTTTTCGACCAATTGGCTCGTCTCGTCGGCATGAGTTTTCTCATCCCCGCGTTTTGAATCCCGATTGAGTCAAGCATACCATTGACGATACACATTTCTGTTTCATCAAAGAGCTTTCATTACCTTCGAGCACGAGGCTAGGGCACCCTTCTTACACATTTTGTTTGGATTGATATCTCTCTCGCAAATCGGGGTTTGATTGCTTGGTGTGTAACCCACCCTCTAAGCCAAAACCCGTGTCAGCATTATGCATAAAATAATGAAACTGTGAGTGCTTATGTGCTATATGATCATAAGTCCTTCCGTGTCATTTCAAACTTTCAAAAAGCATCTTTTTGCGCCGTTATAATGGCCATTTCAAACCTCGGTCTTTCGCTGACCGTTGGTTTTCAACACGCCTTTCTAGGCCATCGTAATGACGATTTTCAAACCCGGTTTTTATAACCATTTCAACACGCCTTTCTAGGTCGTCGTAATGACGATTTTCAAACCCGGTTTTTATAACCATTTCAACACGCCTTTCTAGGCCGTCGTAATGACGATTTTCAAACCCGGTTTTTACAACCATTTCAACACGCCTTTCTAGGCCGTCGTAATGACGATTTTCAAGCCCGGTTTTTACAACCATTTCAACACACCTTTCTAGGCCGTCGTAATGACGATTTTCAAACCCGGTTTTTATAACCATTTCAACACGCCTTTCTAGGCCGTCATAATGATGATTTTCAAACTCGATTTTCTACAACCATTTCAAATCACCTTTTTACGCCATTATAATCGCCGCGTCAAGACACGGATTCTAACCCATTTCGCGACGACAATGGCTCTTTCAAAACCCGAGAAAAGCACACACCCTTTTCTCGAGACACTTTCGAGATCCCGAGGACCATACACCGTCCCCGAGACCCTTTCAAATATTTCAAACTCGATTTTCAAAACATACATTTTGAATTTCAAAAATCGTATTGGGAAACAATACATTGTTTTCCGAGCCGACTCAAACTCAAAACCGTCTTTTGCAAACAAACTTAAGACAACCCTTTCAACTGACCGACTTGCAGAGATCCCTATCTTCGAAAGCCGTCCATAAAGCGATAAACGAATCTTTTTGAAAATTTCTATTTTCGAAAACTTCAGTCCACCATTCCAATTCCGCCTCGTGTCTATCGAGTTGAAGCAAACGTACTTATGGGTCTTTACTTATGAGTCGTCTCACCACGAGACTCGTCCGACGGCGTCACGCCGCTATGTTGGACGCGTGCCAAAAGTTCGGTCAACACCGTCACGTCATAAATCGAGTCAGCACCGAGGTACCACACACGGTCATCCTCGTCTTGTTGAGTCTGATCTTTGTGCCATCCTTTGCGTTGTCTGCGTTCAGTTTTCGAACCGTGTCGGATTGAGTTGTAATGTGAGCCGTTTCTCTGCCTCAGAACCATGGCCCCATCTTCAACTTCGTCCAACAACAACAATGATAACAACAGAGATGTCACAAGTGCTCAGCTAGCCAGCCTACTCACTGCTCTTAAGGTCATTCTGGACCGTGTCGAGACCCGTATCGACACCCTGGAAAACAAGGAAACTGGAGAGAACAACACTCCGCCCTTGACTGAAACTGAGAAAAGGCTCAAGCTCTTGGAAGAACAACTCCTAGCACGGGGTAACAACATCCATCTTGAGAACAACCGAAGATTTGAACCTGTTGGGGATCAACTACCTGACAACTTTACCTTAACCGATGTGCCCAAATTTAAGGGAGTGGAGGACCCACTCAATCATATTCGAGCCTTCAAAGACAATATGACCATTAAAGGGGTTAGCAGGAACTTTTCACCCGGATCTTTCCATCATCCTTGGAACCGATCCCTCGCCATTGGTACTACTCCCTTGACCCGAAGAACCTCACTACCTGGGATGAGGTCGCAGTCGAATTTGCTAAGCAATATGCCGACAATGTCAAAATCCAAGCCAATACCCGTACTCTTGAGGTCCTAACCCAAAACGACAAGGAGGGATTCACCGAGTTCTTAACCCGTTGGAGGAGGGTAAGCACTCAGTTGGTCAGCAAACCGAGTGAGTCAACCTTGGTGGAAAAGTTTGTCAACAATCTTCGCCCGGTATATGCCAACTTATTGAGGTACCAAAACATCAAGACGTTCCAGGATCTACAAATCCTTGGGACACACATTGAAGACGACCTCCGAAAGGGTGTTCTAGCCAAAACCACCGGTAGAGGCTACCAAGGGTCCACTGATGGAAATGTAGATTCATATACAAACTAACATACTCATATATGTCAAAATTAATTTGTCATAAAATTAAATACGGATTTTATGCATGCAAACAATATAATAAAAGGAGAAGAAATCATGTTCTTACATTGGATTTCGATTTAATGGGCACAAGAGAGATCACCTTTCTCTCTTGTTCTTGAGCTTTCCAAATGGAAGAACAAGGATTCAAGTGTAGAATCCCTCCCAAAAGCATATACCCAAGGAATACATCTTAATAAACCAATACTATTTAGATCTAGTAATAATAATGGTTTTACAATAAAATTGATACAAATAAATTGTATTTGGGCTCTTGATTATTTCGGTCAAGAGGTGATGATATTGTGAGTTTATTTCTCTAGGATTCTCATAAATTGTAGAGAGTTTTTTTTTTATTTTCTTACACTAGAAAATAAGATGAAAGAATGAATGATAATATTAAAGAGAAAAGCACCTCTCTCTTTCTTGTGGGATGGCCGAAATATTGGCCTTGGGTAGCATGCCCAATGCCTTTTGTTTTTGCTCTTCTCAAAAGCATAGGCATGCAAGGCTACTACTTAGATATAATAATTGTGTTTTCCACTCAAGATAAAAACACAATATATATCTTACACTACCTCCTCATTTTCGGTTTTAGCATAAAATGGACAATCCATTTTATTTTGTCTTTTGTCAAATTTGTCACATGTAACATGTTACATGACATGTTACAATGTAATGTATTTTTAACATATTAAAAATCAACATACTCATAAAATATGCCATTTACAAAATCGACTAGTAATTTGTAATTACTTATACCAAAAATGTTTCCAAATTATAAACTACAACATTCTGTATTTATAATAATTTATTCATTCCGTTTCAATTGTTTCTTTAAACAATAATTTCATCTAAGTAATAAAATAATTCGATTACTTAGACCGTGTCTCATTTAATCATATTTACAATAAGATACGTAAATTATACTCACAAAATCATCCGTCAATTTTAAGTAATTTAATTTACTCGTATCGGTATACGATTAATTAAATAATCAATTAAGAGTATTTCCCTATAGGTATGACCTAAGGGGATCAACTGATCACCACCGTCGCACGACAGTAATGTCAAACTCTAGTCAGCCAATCATTACCGATATGTGTGGACCAGTTGACTATAAATATTACATCCCACATGTATTCTTAAAATGAGATTTAATAATGATATTTAAATCATGTGATCGCACTATTGTTGAGGACACATTTCCCAACAATCTCCCACTTGTCCTCGACAAGTGTGCGTCACCAATTCTCTTGTCCTATTACTATCTCCCACTCAATGCAAGGTGTCTTTCGGTCGTACTTGCAAGTGATCATATCGAGAGTGGTTTCCTCGATCCGGAGAATAACGATTGACCGGATTTATCCACTCTGGATACCTTCCGAGCGTGGCCACGCATTTCCAATTCATTACTCCTCGAGTGGCCCCGAGATATTGTTTTAACCCGACAAGGGGATGGACAATTCCTATCGCACTCATTCCTTCGACTAGCCACAGCCATCATAACCCAAAATATGCCCATTTGACCCCATTTACGAAGGTCGTAGTAACACAAATCAAAGTTAATCAGAATCGAGCCATCTTAGGTGAATAGTCTTTAGTCAAAAGAATCGACTCATTTGAATACTATAGCAGCTCTCGCCACGACCGGGCTATATAAATTTGCCAGAACTCTATAAGCGGTCATAAGGCCCGACAAAATGTTCCTAACATCTGCCTATGTGATCGACTAGTCATCTCACATGACTCTATGGCACTTGAACTTGCCATCAATCGCATCACACTCTAGTCACTTCGAGACGTCACCTCATACAAGTGACTATGGGCGAATACCATGCTAATCCGTGTTCACTTTAACGGGGTTCAATTGTCTCTACAACCCGTTTGGATGTAACAAGGTATAATAAAAGAGTTTTAAAGTAAAACTCGAACGACAAATGCGATTATCACATATGAATAGTCAATGCTTGATTACTATTTCATAATCTATAATCTAATTTGATCTTGTATGTAGTTGTTCATTTCAATTCAGTTGAAATGGCATGACTCATCATGTTTAGCCTTTGAGAAGGCTTTGGTTAGTAGGTTTTATCAATTTCTTGTACCTTACTCAACCTTACTACATACTCGTTTTCCTTTGTAATGTATACATTTGCATCACAAAACTTTCTGAGTACGTGTCGAGATCCAATCAAGACATAGGTCCTCTAGCTTAAGAATAGCTCCCACTGTTTTCACAGTGTGTGGGACTCATCCTCTTGCACATCTCATGATTGCAAGTGTACTCAATTTCCGTTATAAATATCTCTCATTGTTCTTTATTGCCTAGAACGATTCTAGAAAATCTACTTCTTAATTAACATAGCCAAAATGGTATCTTAACCATCCTTATGTGTTTTGATTATGGTTTTGTCGGAAACCATGCGCAACCTCAATTGTCAATTGTCACTTGTGTAACACCCTTACACAAAATTGCATCATAAACACTTTGCTTTACTTCCTTAATGCTCCTGCAAGCACTTAAGGGTAATCTTTATATACTAGGTAAAGATTACTCAAATTCGATTTTGAAAACAGTTCATCATACTCAAAGTATATGAAGTGTTATACATCATTACTCATTTAATTGATCCGGCAGCGGAAGCAAATGGAATCAATCAAATATGTTCAATTTAATTGAACTAGTCATGAATCTTATCAACATAATGCTTCTTACTGACGCTGATATCATGTGGATTTATCTTCATAAATCCGGATATTCAAGATGTATTATAATACTCCAAAAGTCTTAAATCATTCTCAATGATCAATATGTCATCCACATATAAGACTAATTAAAATTTCCGTAACTCCCACTAAACTTCATGTATAAACACAACTTATCGACTTATCGATAAACGTTTTATCACATGATCAAAATATTTATTCTTACTCATTGATGTCCTACTTAAGACCCTCTCTTAAGTTTCACATTATCTTAGGATTGCAAGAATCTACTAAACTCAAGACATGTATTGAATACATTCCTTCTATTGAAGAAGTGGGTTTTAGATTCACTCGCTATGTATTTCATAACCTCATAATGAAACACAATCCCTAAGAAGATCCAAATAGACTTAAGCATTTCAACTAGCGCAAAACCCTTTGCAACCAATCTTGCTTGAAATATCTCTTTATTAGTGCAAAATCCTTTGTCACTAATCAAGCCTTTTATTTCGGATTCTCATGGCTCTAAGCCTTGTATTGAGTTGTGACTTAAACACTCTTATGTAAGTCATTTGTTCATTACTTTCTAGAAGTAATCAACTTGAATCAAACAATTTTTTTTGTAAGTTATAAGCTCTTTACTTTCTTAAAAGTAGCATGAATTCATCATTTTTAACAAGTGACGAATTTAACCTCCTAGGTTTTGAAGAAACAATGTCTTACACAAAATGTCTCATGTAGCCAAGAAAGGCCAGTTTCTTGCGACATAACATTCTCTGTGGCATTCTTTGTGGCTCTTGAATAATTTCTCCCACTCTGTCTTCTAGAAATAAACTTGTATTTATAGAAAGACAGCTTCATGAGCCGCAAACCCGTCGTACTCGTGATAATTGAAAGGGAAAAATGAGCGTTTGTTTCTTGTGAAAACTTACAAACATGGTACCCTTACCATTTCATATCTCATATGATTCGATTTAGTGGAAAAATAATTTAGACAAAAATGATAAAATCCCCAAAAGGATCAAGTGACTCAAAGTAACTTGATCGAAGTTCAAACCATATTGAATAGCGTTTGAATTCTTATCCAATCACACATTATTCCATGATGTGTGCTAAGAGAGATTAACTTGTGATACTATATCACATTTCCTTTGGCTTATATCAAAGTCTTCACTTTGATAATCCCATCACAACTAAATCGTGATTCCTTGAACTTTTGAACTTCTTCAAAGATTTCTCTATTTACCTTATTAAGTGAACACACTAGTGTCAACTTAAATCGTTGGTAAAAGAAAATGATCAACCTATTTTGGATCAATGATTTACAACCTCGATCTCCTTTTCAACCAAAAGGCACGAGACATCTTGCTTTGAATACAAGATACGCATATACCATTAACAATCTAATGGTTTCAAGAGTACTCGATAACTCTTTACGTTCATCTTTCCAAAATTTAAGGTTTAATCTTGGGTTACCAATTTGAGTCTTACATCATCTACATGATATATATATTATACTAGTTTGGTTTAGAATATAATCACCTTGATAATGGGCTAGCCATACATCAAATCGTGGTGTATAGGGTCACAAAATTGAAAACCTCTTTTGTTACTTAACAAGTTTATATTCTTATTTAGAGTTTATGCACTTAATAGTCACAATTAAGTACCACTTTAAATCCAAAAACTAGATTGAGTACACAATTACTCTATCTCTTGACTTCATTGTTGCTAGTCGTCATATTCTAATCATCCTATGTGTCAAACATAATGATGAAAACCACCACCGGTTTCTAATATTGACGAAGTAACACTAGCAAAATTATGTTTAATCAAATAAACATTTAACGAAGAAGGTCCCATTAGATGTCCCACAACTAACTTGTTGATTCTTCAATAATTTGGGGTAGTTTCTTTTCTTGTGTCCAACATTTAGGACAATGGAAACTTTATCGGTCGGGATTGATAGGTTTAGTATCGTCATTCTCAACAACTTTACCTTTAACATTACCTTGTATCAATTCCATTATAATCCTTACTTCTTGAACCTCGTCCTTATCTTAACGGTTTAAGAGAATGCTCCCACTTAATTCAATGAGTCTTTGCTTTGAGAAGCAAAATTGAATTCATGAAGATTCACTCTTCATTTGTTCGTTTTAGTCTTAAAACTTTCATTGAAGTGGTTGCGTTATTTTGGTCAATTACGAATTCTTGACAAAACTAATTACCAAAACAATTTATCGCTTCAAGGTACTTAATTCATTTAAGTACATGAAAAATAATCCATTGTAAGTAGATGTGTTAGTCAAGAATCAAAAACCTGTTTGATAATGAATAACTTTAATCTATACTCTTTGCAAGAGATCCTTAGCAATGGTTCATGTGAGGTTTTAGAAGCAAATTCATATTTGTCTTTAGTTACGATGCTTTAATGGAGATTTGAATCAAAAACGAAAAGATATCGTATATGAATTGTGGTAAAGAAATAGAACAATATAACAACGGAATAGTGGAAAAACTTAACATTTATCGTTTTATTAATACTTGTAAACAACAAATAAAGCATTTACATAGTGACCTCTACCCAACTATGATAAATGATTCCAAGATCCAAATTCATATTAACTTGGGCACGGTGGGGCCGATACATCCCTTATCAATATAACTCGGTGGATTAACTCTTTAATCGATTCTACTTTTAGAACTCTTGGTCGATAAAATTACATTAACATTTATCTTTAGCCCAAAACACATCGACAAGGGCACGGTGGGGCCGATACATCCCTTATCAAATACTTTTGTTGAGTTCAATCCAAATTTCGAATAAATGTGTCCATGATCCAAACCCACATTAACTTGGGCACGGTGTGGCCGATACATCCCTTATCAACATGAATTCGGTGGATTAACATTCATCACCCACTTCCCCTACGTAACAAGGTTTGTACCCCGGTGGGGCCGAGCGCACTCCCTCGCGAAATAGGTTTTCATGGTTTCTATTATTTGGTAAGGCTATGTCTCAATTAATTGTTTTAGCGAGAGGTCATGTCAATTTATTATCTATCACGTTTTAAGTGAACTAAAGCGGTGAACTACGATAATTTTAATTGACACGGTCGATAAACTCGATAAAAATGACAATGCATGTTTAGTTATGGCGATTTAGCAATGCATGTGACATAAAATAAAAATGCAAGCATAAAGATAAATAAATCCTAGTATGGCCTTTCCTAAAATAGAAAAACTATTTAACTATTACATATTCGGAAACCAACTCCATTGGTCCCTTGAACTTCGGTTGTGGCACGCATCTCGAGGTAACACCGTCTTTATGTATCGCCATTCTTGAAGAAATCCGTCTTTGGGAACTCCGGAATGAATAAAATTACATAATAAATTACATAATTTCCTATTATACATTTGTAACTAGAATAAAATAAATCTATTAAATTACAAAACGGTGATACGAGATCACAATAAAAATTACAACCGAATCGGTATTCCCATACATTTCGGAAATACCAATTAAAATCTAAGGCCATACTAAGTAAAATTACATAATTCAAAAATTACATAAATTAAAATTATGATAATCATAAAGAAAATGCAGCATTATAATATGTATGAACATGCTCAATTTTATGCTAAATCGCCTTTTAATTAGCCAATATCGTATATTACTCGGTTTTTACGGATTTGCGTGATTTCAACATTTTATAATCACAAAAATACATAAACTCATATTTATGCATAAGTTAATTACCCTACCCTCTTAGGACTCAAAATATAGTCTTCACTAATAATTTGACCATAATTAACCCATATTTTATAAAATTGTTCATAAATGGACTAAAAATTACAAAAATAAGCTATTAAACTTCAAATAAATCACACAATTTCAAATAAATTCAAAATTTGAAATTTAAACTCATGAACATTCTGGAAAATTTCCATGACACTCATAATGTTCAAAATCTTAGGTTAAAAAATTTCGAAATTTTCCCGGAAAAACAATGTTGCGGTTTATCGATTTTTACTAAAATAATCATAAAACATGAGGAAAAATTATATTCATTAACTTTTCAATTTTAGATCTGAAAAATATAATAAAATGCAACATTAGACATTTTTCCTAAGTCATAGATTATGTTTTATTAATTTTCCACTAATAATGTCACTATTTATGCTATTTTTCTTCAAAAATCCATAAATCATGCAAAAAGACTTATTTATAGCCAATTATTTTACACACATCTTGTAAAATTGCATGTGACAACATATTAATTTTCTATGACCAGATTCGAAATTTAACTCATATTAACCTATTTTTCACTTAAATCCGAATTTAATAATGAAAAAATCAATTTTCGGGCATAACAAGTCCAAAAATTATGAAAATTTACAGGTTATCTCAAAATAATATATGTGACAACATATCAAAAAACCAAGTAAAAATTCGAAGTATAGCTATTTTTAGACCAAAATTGACATTTTTACTCATAAAATCACATTTAAATGCCATTATTGTAAATTATGAACAATAAAAATCCAAAAAATTAACCAAAATATCCTAAAACATTTTAGGACCAGAAATATTAATATGCATGTAATAATTTCGTGGTATATCATAATAACACAAATTTTACAAGTTTTATTTGTTATTCTTATAACTCGGAAAAACTTTTAACCAATTTGCATGCAAACAACCGTGGCTCATGATACCGATTGATGGAAATGTAGATTCATATACAAACTAACATACTCATATATGTCAAAATTAATTTGTCATAAAATTAAATACGGATTTTATGCATGCAAACAATATAATAAAAGGAGAAGAAATCATGTTCTTACATTGGATTTCGATTTAATGGGCACAAGAGAGATCACCTTTCTCTCTTGTTCTTGAGCTTTCCAAATGGAAGAACAAGGATTCAAGTGTAGAATCCCTCCCAAAAGCATATACCCAAGGAATACATCTTAATAAACCAATACTATTTAGATCTAGTAATAATAATGGTTTTACAATAAAATTGATACAAATAAATTGTATTTGGGCTCTTGATTATTTCGGTCAAGAGGTGATGATATTGTGAGTTTATTTCTCTAGAATTCTCATAAATTGTAGAGAGTTTTTTTTTATTTTCTTACACTAGAAAATAAGATGAAAGAATGAATGATAATATTAAAGAGAAAAGCACCTCTCTCTTTCTTGTGGGATGGCCGAAATATTGGCCTTGGGTAGCATGCCCAATGCCTTTTGTTTTTGCTCTTCTCAAAAGCATAGGCATGCAAGGCTACTACTTAGATATAATAATTGTGTTTTCCACTCAAGATAAAAACACAATATATATCTTACACTACCTCCTCATTTTCGGTTTTAGCATAAAATGGAGAATCCATTTTATTTTGTCTTTTGTCAAATTTGTCACATGTAACATGTTACATGACATGTTACAATGTAATGTATTTTTAACATATTAAAAATCAACATACTCATAAAATATGCCATTTACAAAATCGACTAGTAATTCGTAATTACTTATACCAAAAATGTTTCCAAATTCTAAACTACAACATTCTGTATTTATAATAATTTATTCATTCCGTTTCAATTGTTTCTTTAAACAATAATTTCATCTAAGTAATAAAATAATTCGATTACTTAGATCGTGTCTCATTTAATCATATTTACAATAAGATACGTAAATTATACTCACAAAATCATCCGTCAATTTTAAGTAATTTAATTTACTCGTATCGGTATACGATTAATTAAATAATCAATTAAGAGTATTTCCCTATAGGTATGACCTAAGGGGATCAACTGATCACCACCGTCGCACGACAGTAATGTCAAACTCTAGTCAGCCAATCATTACCGATATGTGTGGACCAGTTGACAGTAAAATATTACATCCCACATGTATTCTTAAAATGAGATTTAATAATGATATTTAAATCATGTGATCGCACTATTGTTGAGGACACATTTCCCAACATCCACATCAACCGGATCTCGCCCCTATGGTCAGACGAACAAGATTGATGAGGTCAACCTCCTTGAACCAACCGCCAAGAGAGCTGAGCGACCCCAAAGAGTGTTTACCAATATAGGGTCAACTTATGCAAGCGCCCTGAAAAGGCCTATGGACCAAGGGAAATTACAACCAATCAGACCCACCCCGGATCCGTCCGATGCTAAGAAATCCCGCTTCTTGTTAGGTACATATACCTATTATTATTAGACTCCTCTAATAGTAAACTAATTAACTTGTTAATTATTTGTTCTTTAGATCTAGTGCATGCATAACAAAATGAAAGATTTATAAGGAAAAACAATGTTCCTTACATTGTTGGTTGGTTCGAAATTATGGGCACAAGTAAGGTCACCTTCCTTCACTTGTTCTTGAGCTTATAATGATGGATGATCCTCCTAAGACTCCAAGTATAGAAGCCACTCCAATAAATTTCACCCAAGATTAATCCCAAAAATTCCTACTAATATTAACTAGATATTTAGTAGAAATATTACCTTAATAATACTAATGATCTTGTATTACTATCTCAAGTAATATATGATGTGTATTAGTATTTATGGAGAGCTTTGTTGCAATTGCATGTGAGGAAAGTTAGAGAGATACAAGTAAAAACTAGCAAAACAAGTAGTACCAAAATGAGCAACCAAATGCTCATTTTGTAATCCCAAAACCGGTTGGCACATCCCATGAAGGGAATCTTTGCTTTTTGTTTTTTACTCTTTGTTTAATTATAGGTAGAGTGTAGGATGCATGCTTGTAAGATGTGTCATAGATATGTCTCTATCACACTATATTATAACAAATGAATAAGACAAACTAGAGCATCTTTTGCTCTCATTATGGCCGAAATAATGGACCCATTATGGTCCATTTTTGCCTTTTGTCATTTGTCCCACAAATGCTTATAAGTCATATGTTCAACTATCTTACGTAATTAATTATTAATGTAATCATTTAACACTTAAATATTACAATTAATAATATAATATACACTCCACTTTTTGAGTAGTATACTACCATTATATCAACATATAATGGGTCCCATAATTACTAGTTGGTTAAAATTACAACTTCTTGTAACTTTAAATAACTAATTACCTCTACCTCAAAACTTATATAATACCTCAACTAATTTAGTAATTTAACGCTTAATTACTAAATTAAATCTTATTTAATCACATTAAAATAAGACGCAAAATTGCACTCCCATAATTAAGGAATTAATTAATTCGTATCGCATACAATTAATTAAATATCTATTTGGGCCTCATCCTATAGGTGTGACCTAAAGGGATCAACTGACCACCACCGTCACACGACAGTAATGTCAAACTCTAGTTAGCCAATCATTATCGATTAATGACGGTCAGTCGACTGTATAAAGAATCATCCCTCACGTATTCTTAATATGAGATTTAATAATGATATTTAAATCATGGGATCGCACTATTGTTGAGGACACATTTCCCAACAATCTCCCACTTGTCCTCGCCCACTCAATGCAAGGTGTCTTGCAGGTCGTACTTACATTTGATCATATCTTGAGTGGTTTTCTCGATCTGGAGATTAACTGTCTGACCGGAATTATCTATCATAGATACCTTCCGAGCGTGGCCACGCATTTCCAGTTAACTACTCCTCGAGTGGCCTTGAGATTTCAAACAACCCTGACAAGGGGTGGACAATTCCTATCGCCCTATTCCCTTCGTTAAGCCACAGTCCATCATAACCCAAAATATACCCAGTTTGACCTCATTTACGAAATCGTAGAGTATGAATAAAAGTGATACGTGCATTTTATATAGTCTTTTTAGCCTATTTTATGCACGTATTTCTAGGCTTTTATCGTAGTTTTATGCTACGAAATGCCCCGAATATGCTACTTTGGGTTATTTTGTCTTATTTGCAGGAATGAACCCGAAAGGAGCGAAATCGAGCTATTTACCGTCCGTTTAGCATGCATTCGGAGGAAGAGTAGATTTGGAGCGGGAAATATTGCTGTCTTGGGATGCGTGAAGGTGTTTCGGGAGCTAAAAGGACAAGTCAAGTCAAACTAACGAGAATTATAAGCTGCAGAAGTCAAGACCCACTCGATCGAGTGGTTTAGGAGTCAATAATCAGTCGATCGAGCTCTGTTCTAAGTCGATCGACCAGTTTCTTATATGCCTTTACTCGATCGAACAGTTTCCTTAGTCGATCGAGCAGTTTTGAGCCTGAGTTGCTCGATCGAGTGGTTTCCTTACTCGATCGAGTGGATTTAGCAGACGGGCTGGGCTTTTTAGGTTTAATTCCGTCATTAGGTATAATAAAGCCCTATTTTCTTATAAATAGGGAGTCATTATGTCGATGTATCTCTCTCACAGACTATATACTCTCTTTTTCTCTCTGGTTCGAAGACACTGTTACTTTTATTCTTCATTTCCGGATCCATCAATTTAGTAATTCTTTTCTCTCTTCTCTCTTTAACTTAATTTAATGTTTATTGTTTTTATTTATTTATTTCCGGTTCCCCTTATTTCCATGTCTAGCTAATTCCCCCTAGTATGTTAGGATTAGGGAAGCCGTGGTAGCATGCTTTAATTGTATTAAATAGATTAGTCTTGCGATAGGAATTGTATTAGGCAATTTAACTGTTATCCGGTCGAATGAATGCATGCAGGAGACCATAAATCTAGTTAACCCCGACCTAGATCGAAAGATTGGAAGGGAAGGCTTCCTTAATTACAATAGGGTATTGCAGTGAGGGCGAAAGTTAAGTCATTTTACGCTCTAGGGCGGTTTAAGGACCGAAAGGTGACGACCATAGCTCTTCTTATCAATAGTCTAATCGCCTTAGTATTCCCGATAGTATAAGATCTGATAGCTGCCACGGTGGACCGACTCTTAGCATACTGCCCTTCTCCTTTTGTTAATTTCTCTTTTTCATTTCCCTCGCTTTAGTCTCTAGTTAGTTAAATCAATTCAAACCCCCAATTGTGACATTTAAACAGATAAATAGACAAATAGATAGTACACCGCCTCCCACTGTGGAGATCGACCCTACTTACCGCGACTTCATTAGTAGTACTTAGGTATTTTATTTTTGGTACGAAACGACCGCATCAAATTTTGGCGCCGTTGCTTTCGGGAGGCAATCTATTTATTTATTTGTTTAATTTTATCTGTTTTTAGCCTCTGGGGATTTTTCCCTTGAGGCCGTTTTAATCTTTTGTTTAGTCTTTGTTTTGATAGGCCTTACAGGTACTACCTAGACAGTTCTAGGTGAAAGACAATCAAAGGGAAGGCTTGAGTACCTTTGACCTATCACCGATGTCCCATTATATGGAACAGTAGGTGATCTCGCTACGGGAGATGTGGTTCTGCGAGCACCATGCAGTTGTAGTTGTCTTTGCCACATCCACCCTATCAATGGCCGCCGCAACAAAATCCTCCTGACATACAAGAAGAAGAGATTGCGGAGCTGAAATCCTTGATGGAGACACTTGCATTCCAAGCGCAAGAGTATGTCTCGCGAGTTGATAATCTCGAGTCTGTAGTTGCTCAGTTAGCAGCTGAGATGGAGAAAGAAGAAATCGCGGAGCTGACGTACTTAATGGGGATCCTCGTATCCCAAATGCAAGAGAGTGATAGATATATGGACACTCGAATCCATGCGCTGAAGTCACAAATAGCTCAGTTAGCAGCTGAGATGCAAGAAGAAGAGGTTTATCTCGCTGGGAGCGGTTTTTCTTCTGAGGAAACCGTGTTGCCTAATGATGAGGACGACTTCTATGACTCAGACGACGAGTTCCTATCATATTTCACTGCCCCACACGAAGATTTCAGCCCTATGCAGGAAGAATCACTCGATCGAGTGACTAAAACTAGTCGATCGAGTGAAATTTCAGAAGGAAGCCCTCGATCGAGTAGCATTCTTACTCGATCGAGTGGAATGCAGGAGGATGATTCTCGATCGAATGGTTTTGTTACTCGATCGAGTGAGATGCGGGAGGAAAGTGGTCGATCGAGTGATCATTCTGCTTGATCGACTGAAATGGCCATTGGGAGCTTTGGTTCGTCATTTTGGTTTGATTTGGATGACGAGTCTGACGATGATGAAGGTTACGGTGAACCTCCCTATTCACAAATGTAAGTCGGATACACTTGAAGCTGCGATCTACGGGATGGATTCCACTGAGGAGGTTGATGAAGAAGCAGCTGAGACGGTAATTGCTCCTAGCACGGAAGAGGTAATAAACTCTTTTACCTATGATTCCGTCATTGAGAGCGACCGATCTGAGGTAGTAAACGATAATTTTATTATTGTTTGTTCTAATAGTATTCTGCCTCGTTTGACTTGCGCAATTTCTTTTAAAGTTATACCCCCTCTCAAGTGGACGATTAAATTAGCAAATTCCCACCGTAAATGTCATCTCAAAATTGCTAATCTGAATCGGGACCCTTATATATTGACCATTGCTCCCGCTCCTTTTATTATGTGGATAAATTTAGGAGCTCACATAGGAAATTTGTTAGACTCAAACGGTTGTTTAATTTCATTTCCTATTTCTGTATTCCACTTTGGTGCTACTTATGCTGTTGTGTAGCACATGCGCAGGTTTATGATTTAATGCTGCGCGCTTTGAGCTGTTTTGATTGCAGCTGATTACAGTGGCTCGAAGAAAAAGAAGGTCGAGCTGGGACTGATCAAAGCTAGCGCTACCCGGGAGGCAACCCGGCGATTTATTTCTGCATTTCTATTTACCTTAAGTTGTAATAAATGGTTTTTATACCATAGACCATCTCAGTTTACTTGTCTAGTTAGTTTACGGGCTGTTTTTCATTGTGTTTTGCAGGTACACGCTGAGGATCACTCGATCGAACTAGTTTTCCACTCGATCGAGTACTCTTTCTGATAATCCTCTCGATCGAGTGAAATATCTACTCGATCGAGTACCTGCAAAGTAAGAATTCACTCGATCGACCTAGTTTCTTCTCGATCGAGCTGTTCTTGGATGCCCACTCACTCGATCGACCAATGTTGGACGGATATCGAGTGCTATCGACTTGGATTAGCTTCCTGAGACGGTTTTCCGGGCCCTTAGCAACCTCCCATTTCATGGTCGGTTTGGGGAGGTCCCCTTATTCGCGCATTTTGTGAGTTTTTCCGCTTTTACTCTTTTCCTCCTTTAGTTTGCATTTCCTTTCCATGTTTTGGTACAATGGGGGCATTGTACGGTTTGGTTTGGGGAGGTTATGCATCCATATCTGTGTCTGCATATTGTTTTTATTGCATTTCTGTTATCACGTTTAATTTTCTGCTTGCATTGTTATTTATTTCATAAAAATTTAAAAATTCAAAAAATTCAATAAAAATCAGAAAATTGTCAAAAATTCAAAAAAAATTTCACGTTTATTTTAGCATATAGGTTGAGTCGGAACGGTAGATTTCCATGATGAAATTGCACTACATTTGTCTTTTTTTTGCTTAAGCCTTGCATAAACTTTTATCTTTTAGCTTCGTCTTTTGCATGATCTACGAGTTAATGTTAAATTTAGCTGAACGAATAGACTTGACCTGATATTTTGGCAACCTACTTATAAATTCTAAGATTTAGAGCCGTATAAACTGGTGTCATTTGTGACCAGTTTCATGTAGGATTGTGAGTAGTTACTCCTTGCATAACATGTTCATCAATTTGCACGTATATGAAATTCAATTGCTTTTTGCCTACATACATTCGGGTTAGTGGTTGGTGTCACATGCAAGGAGGTGCTTACAATTTCCCTTTCTTTCATTTTTACCCACTAACTCCACATTAGCCAAATTTGCCAGTTGACCCTTAGCTACATCCAAATTTAGCCTGCCTTGTCGAGCTAGTTTAGATTGTTGTTCTGCGGTATATTGTCTATTGTATCAAATGTTGGCGCATATTCTATTGAATCGGAGTTGGTAATCTATGAAGAAAGGGAGGATGATGAAAAGAAAAAAACGTGATGAAAAAAAAATAGAAAGAAAAAGAAAGAAAAAAAAATGTTGTTTGATTGATGAGACGGTTTCTGCTCCTATGTTCTATCTTATATTATTTGAGGAGTATGTCTGGTTCGGTTTGGTGAGATTTTATGCCAAATGAAGGGCATGTGCTTATTTCATAATTGAGTTAGAATCGGATGTTGATATATGGTTTTGTTTAGGTACTAGCTTGATCACCTATACCTCCACATTCCCATAAATTGTTTTGCCTTTTCTTACCCATTGCCTCACTTTACCATATTTTTGTAAGCCCTCGGCTGTGACAGGACCTTGTTTGGTTGGAATGTATGTTTGGTAGTTAGAATTGTCTATCATATTAGTTGCATGCATGTTTATGTGGGTCGTAGTTTAGGTGAGCGACTATTTTTCTTTCTCTCTTACATAAATATATGCTTGCCCTTTGCTTCATGAGAGAAAGAGTGACCCGTGAGAGTCCATTATTAAAGGTCTTGCAAGGTCGACGGTTCAGCTTTATTTATAAACATCCTATAACTCGTTTGCATTTGACTGTATGCTATAAGTTTTAGTTCGTTTGTATTTAAATTGGCTTAAGTGGGCATTTGTAGCTAGCTCTGAGTTATCTTTTTTCCGTTCCTTTAGTTACATTTTAGTTTACTCGGGGACGAGTAAAGGTTTGGTTTGGGGAGATTTGATACGTGCATTTTATATAGTCTTTTTAGCCTATTTTATGCACGTATTTCTAGGCTTTTATCGTAGTTTTATGCTACGAAATGCCCCGAATATGCTACTTTGGGTTATTTTGTCTTATTTGCAGGAATGAACCCGAAAGGAGCGAAATCGAGCTATTTACCGTCCGTTTAGCATGCATTCGGAGGAAGAGTAGATTTGGAGCGGGAAATATTGCTGTCTTGGGATGCGTGAAGGTGTTTCGGGAGCTAAAAGGACAAGTCAAGTCAAACTAACGAGAATTATAAGCTGCAGAAGTCAAGACCCACTCGATCGAGTGGTTTAGGAGTCAATAATCAGTCGATCGAGCTCTGTTCTAAGTCGATCGACCAGTTTCTTATATGCCTTTACTCGATCGAACAGTTTCCTTAGTCGATCGAGCAGTTTTGAGCCTGAGTTGCTCGATCGAGTGGTTTCCTTACTCGATCGAGTGGATTTAGCAGACGGGCTGGGCTTTTTAGGTTTAATTCCGTCATTAGGTATAATAAAGCCCTATTTTCTTATAAATAGGGAGTCATTATGTCGATGTATCTCTCTCACAGACTATATACTCTCTTTTTCTCTCTGGTTCGAAGACACTGTTACTTTTATTCTTCATTTCCGGATCCATCAATTTAGTAATTCTTTTCTCTCTTCTCTCTTTAACTTAATTTAATGTTTATTGTTTTTATTTATTTATTTCCGGTTCCCCTTATTTCCATGTCTAGCTAATTCCCCCTAGTATGTTAGGATTAGGGAAGCCGTGGTAGCATGCTTTAATTGTATTAAATAGATTAGTCTTGCGATAGGAATTGTATTAGGCAATTTAACTGTTATCCGGTCGAATGAATGCATGCAGGAGACCATAAATCTAGTTAACCCCGACCTAGATCGAAAGATTGGAAGGGAAGGCTTGCTTAATTACAATAGGGTATTGCAGTGAGGGCGAAAGTTAAGCTGTTTACGCTCTAGGGCGGTTTAAGGACCGAAAGGTGACGACCATAGCTCTTCTTATCAATAGTCTAATCGCCTTAGTATTCCCGATAGTATAAGATCTGATAGCTGCCACGGTGGACCGACTCTTAGCATACTGCCCTTCTCCTTTTGTTAATTTCTCTTTTTCATTTCCCTCGCTTTAGTCTCTAGTTAGTTAAATCAATTAAAACCCCCAATTGTGACATTTAAACAGATAAATAGACAAATAGATAGTACACCGCCTCCCTGTGGAGATCGACCCTACTTACCGCTGACTTCTGTTAGTAGTACTTAGGTATTTTATTTTTGGTACGAAACGACCGCATCAAAAAGCTAATCAGAAGTTGTGCCAACTTGGGCGAATAGTCTCTAGTCAAAAGAATTGACTCATAAGAATACTATAGTAGCTCTTGCCACGACCAGGCTTTATGAATTACCGGAACTCTATAAGCGGTCACTGCCCGACAGAATATCCCATACAGTCTGCCTATGTGATCGACTAGTCATCCCATATGACTCTATGGCACTTGAACTTGCCATCAATCGCATCACACTCTAGTCACTTCGAGACGTCACCTCATATAAGTAACTAGGGGCGAATACCATGTCAATCCAGTTCACTTAATGGGGTTCAATTTGTCTCTACAACCCATTCGGATACGACAAGGTAGCGGGTGAGTTTAATAAAACTCAAACGATAAATGTGATTATCACATATGAATAGTCAATACACTATTACTACTTCATATTCTATAATCTATAGTGTATTTTTAACACTAGTTTATGAGCAATAAAAGCTTGGAAAGCAGATATACCCGATATCCATAAATTCCAACTTTATCAATTGCTATTTCCTTCAATTCAATGTCATCTTTAATGACATGAATTTTTCAAAGTATGTGTCTAGACTTCTTACTAGACTTGAGCTCTTTAACTTGAAAGAAGCTTCCACTGTTATCGCATAACTTGTGATAAAGTCATTTGTGGAGAGATTCACTCTTAATCCCTTCGTTGACTATTTTATCACTATTTTACTTAGATTCCTTTTGTAGAATCTGCAATGCGCGAAACTAAAACACTTTTCTTAGTTTCTTACTCCATTGTCAATAACATTAGCTTAGGATTTCATCAAATCCTTTTAAGCTTGGAAACTAAAGTTTGTGCAACCCTTCAACACCTAACTTAGTTTATCATCCAAACATGTGTACAAGTCATCAATTGTACTTTAAGGCTTTCACAAGCCCATCTTATGAATTAACTTATTATTAACTCATAATGTACCTAGCATATGGTACATCACAGCACGTGCGTCTGTTGGTATACATAATCGTTCTAATGGCGGAAACATTAGCAATCGATTTCATGTAATCAACAACTTAATGGGTTCAATGAACGACTATGATTCCATCATAGTAATTCCACTTTCATCATCATGAATAAGCCATTCAACTTTGTTGTTGTACAACAGATGTGAAATATCTTATCCTCATAAGATTCTCAACTCTATGCCAATATTCTCTCACATAGATTCAAAATCTAGAATACTTTGCATCCCATTCCAAGTGTCCCAATTACTCTTGCCAGAAGAGAACATTGGTACATTATTCTCAATAAGTGATATATAAGACATAGAGAAACAATTCTAGCTCCCACTTCACTTCATGTATATCATGATTCTTCAATCATATGAATGAAACAATTCACTATAATCACATGAACGTAAAATATAATCCTTTAATGCTTGCTTAAGACCATCCTAGGTTTACTTAAGAAAGCTTCGCATAATATGTTAGAATTCTTAGATCTTCATCTAAGATTTTGTGTTTTAAACACTTCCTTCTCTAAATTCCCATTTTAGAAAAGCGAATTTTTAAATTTCATTTGCCATTCATCATTAAAATAAAATGCGGCAATTCCTAACATAATTAATTTTGATCAACATCTTCATGTAAACCTTATGCATTTGTGTACTCTAAAGCTCTATTTACCTTTGAGGAGACCCTCGCCTTAAAGTAAATCTACTCTTGAGTAACAATTTTCGGATTGTAATGCGATGGCTCGTATGTAACAAGGTCATAATACTATCACTTTCACAAAGTAATATTTTTAAACAATAAGACATGTGCGATAAACTCCCACTGAACTATGCTATCAATCTATTTTCATAGACTATAGTTCAATACCAACTCCCACTCTATAATTCTATTACTTTCACAAAGTAACATTTCAACTATAAGAGATGTTTGTGACGACACAATCTTCTCCCACTCTATCTCTCAGAAATACATCTAATTTCTTGAGAGATAGCTTTGTGAGGCACAAACATATATATATTTAACGGAGTATTAGGAGTTTTTCTAGACTATGTACTAGCATTCAAAAGGCCATCCTAACATGGCAGCTTGATAATATGCGAGTCTTATCCATGTCATCTGTTTAATAGACTCTCTATTCTAGGTATATCCTGGTTGACCATCCGTTTAAAATAATATGTCCGAATGGTATCAAAAATTCCCTACTTGATGAGTTCAGAAACTCATTACAACTTTAATTGATCTTACATAAGTAAGTTGTTACTTTAAGTAATGATGACATAAGGAGAATCAGATTCATAGCTTATGGACATATAATGATCCCATCATCATAATCGTCTATTTGATCAATTTAAGTTGTTCATCTAATGTTTCTCTACGCAAGTAATCAATGATGATGATTTTAGAACAAACAACATAATAAAACAAGTGATTTGGGTTGAAAACCAAATCACCAATATCCAAAATACAACCCGTGTTTAAAGGATACAAACCAATTTCCAAGTCACACAAGGAAATCAAAATAGTTCTAAAAACATGAAATACATCATAAAATTAAAGACAAAGCAAATAAAAGCCAAGCTTCCATTGATCCATCACCATGGTCGGCTACTCTAGCTTCCCTCATGATCCTCTAGGCTTGCTTCTCCTTGCCTTTGTCCTTGCTAGGAGGGGGCCCTATTTACAATAAAAAGGGTAATCATCACAACTTGTATCACATACAAATTGATATTGAAACATAAAAGATAGGTATAGTCATATACCTACTGGAATAACCTTTCCAGCTTTGATGTCGCCAAGGTATTTGGAACAATTTCTTTTCCAATGTCCAACACCACAACAATAGTGGCACTTGTCCCCAGAGGGGGCACTGTACTTGGGCTTGGAGGAGCTTGCTTCATAAGTCTTAGCTATGTTCCTGTTGGGAGTTCGCTTCTTTCCCTTTTTCCCGCTCTTCTTGAAAGTTCCTTTGCTCTTATGATTGACATTGAGCACATCTTTGGTGGTGCTAACACTTAGCCCCATGTCCCTTTCGGCTTGCATAAGCATTTTGTGCAACTCATCAAGAGAAACTTCTTATCTTGCATATTAAAATTCACCCGGAATTGAACATATGCTTTGATTTTGCTGAGGGAATGAAGAATTCGATCAATTACGAGTTCATTGGGAATTTCCACCTTATGCATTTTCAAGGTCTCAACATGCTCCATCAACTTGAGCACATGTGGGCTCACCTTTTGGCCCTCTTTGATGTTAAGATCAAAGAATGCGGAAGCCGCCTCATATTGAATGACCCTAGGAGCTCGTGAAAACATGTTCACAAGCTTCATATAGATCTCATGAGCGGTGCTAATCTTTATAGCACTTCGTTGGAGTTCGGCCTCCATAGCAAAGATCAACACATTTTTGATCGCGGCCGACTCCTTTTGGTAAACCCCATAGGTTTGCCTAGCGGCGGGGGTGGACCTAGTAGTAATTTCGGTGGGAGATGCCTCGGTAAGGTAACGAAGCTTGTCGTCACCTTGCGCGGCCAAGCGAAGTTGCGCGTCCCAATTGGCGAAATTGGACCCATTATTTTCTAACTTATATCGATCCATGAAGGATCGGAGCCATGACACATTGGTAAGCGTGGCGGAACTAGTGGATGCGGACGTGATTGGAGTTGCCATTGCGATTGATAAAACAAATTTGACTACAAAATAGGAAATGAAGGAATTAATTATCATCTATCGTTTTAATAATACTCGTAAATTTAACTACAAGTATTGCATTTATATAGTGACCTCCACCCAACTATATAAATGATTCCGAGATCCAAATTCATATCAACTCGGGCACGGTGAGCCGATTCATCCCTTATTAATATAACTCGGTGGATTAACTCTTTAATCGATTCTACTTTTAGAACTCTCGGCCGATAAAAATTACTCTAATTCTCATCTTTAGCCCGAAATACATGCGACTACGGTCAACAATACTTCCGTTGAGCTCAATCCAAATTTCGATGTAATAACTTTTTACTACCCCACTTCGCCAACGTAACAAGGTTTGTATTACGGTGAAGCCGGATTAACTCCCTTGTGAAATTGGTACTTCATGGGTTTCTACTTTTTGGTAAGGCTATTTCTCAATTATTATATGTGAGAGGTCTTGTCAATTTATTATCTATCACGTTTTAAGTGAACTAAAGCGGTGAACTACGATAATTATAATTGACACGGTCGATGACTCGATATGATATGCATGTGTTGTTATGACGATTTGGCAATGCATGTAACATATTAAAAGAAATGCAAAGCAATAAATAAAATTCCTAGTATGGCCTTCCTAAAAAATAGAAAATCAAATAATCTATTACATATTTGGAAACCAACTCCTTTGGTCCCTTGAGTCTCCAATTGGCACGCCTCCCAAGACACCGTCTTCGTCGGATCACCTTTCCGAATGGCACCGTCTTGAAGATGCTCCATAATTACAAATAATAATAAAAATACAAAGCTATTCCTATTATACATTTGTAAAATGGAAAAACTAATAAAAATAAAATAAAAGTGATTCGAGATCACATTAAATTACAACCGAATCAATATTCCCTTTCATTACGGGTGATATTGATTAAACTAAGGCCATACTAAGATAAAATTACATAATTCAAAATTATATAAATAAAAAACATTCAAAAATTGAAATATGCATCATTATAATATGTACCTATCATGCCAAATGATGTGCCAAATCGCCCTATTTAACTTATGTCGTACATATAACCCGGTTTTACGGAAATGCGTGATAATAACCTTTTAAAATCACTAGTTAACACTTAAATCACATCTAAGCTCAAGTTAATTATCCTAACACTTTTTAGGACTCAAAAATTAGTCATCACATAATTTTTGACAATAATTCAACTTGATTTAATTTTATGCTCATTTTGACCTTAAAATCAATATTTATATGAAATAAATCCAAATTAAATTATAAAAATTTCAAAATTTGAATTTTAAATTTTTGAACATTCTGGAATAATTCCATGACACTCATAATGTCAAAAATCATGGTTAAAATTTTCGAATTAATTTTGAGAAAATATAGTTGCATTTTATCGGTTTTATCTCATAAAATACATAAAGTATCCGTCAATTACTCAAATAATTTTTACAACTTTAGATCTTATTAGTGGGATATATATGCAATTTAAAACAATTTTCTCAAGCCATCCAATACGTTTTAGTTAATTTTTGCTTAAATAGTCACTATTTATGCCATTTTTACTCAAAAATCCATAAATCATGCTAAAAGAGATAATAAAATCTACAAATTTACATACTATCTGTAAATTATGTATATGACATCACATTAAAATATCATGGCTTAATTCAAAATTAACTAATTTTAACCATTTTACCTCTTTTAATCCATTTTTATCTCATAAAAATCATAAATCATGCAAAATTAATCAAATTAACTCGACCTTTTACACACAACTTGTAAAATTTTCATGTGAGGTCATATAAAATTTCCAAGGTCAGAAACTTAGTTTAACTATTTTTAGCATTTTAATTCCCATTTTAGTCATAAAAATGTAATAAAATGACCAAAAATCCTTAAAATGAGCAATAAATTTCCATAAATCATAAAAATGACCTAAAACATTTTAGGACCAGAAAATATAACATACATAGTGATTTCGTGGCTTATGCTAATAAATCACAAATTTTTTATTTAGTTTTATATGTTAACCTTTTAACTCGGAAAAACAATAACCGATTATGCATGCAACATCCTTATGCTCTGATACCACTTGTTAGGTACATATACCTATTATTATTAGACTCCTCTAATAGTGAACTAATTAAATTGTTAATTATTTGTTCTTTAGATCTAGTGCATGCATAACAAAATGAAAGATTTATAAGGAAAAACAATGTTCCTTACATTGTTGGTTGGTTCGAAATTATGGGCACAAGTAAGGTCACCTTCCTTCACTTGTTCTTGAGCTTATAATGATGGATGATCCTCCTAAGACTCCAAGTATAGAAGCCACTCCAATAAATTGCACCCAAGATTAATCCCAAAAATTCCTACTAATATTAACTAGATATTTAGTAGAAATATTACCTTAATAATACTAATGATCTTGTATTACTATCTCAAGTAATATATGATGTGTATTAGTATTTATGGAGAGCTTTGTTGCAATTGCATGTGAGGAAAGTTAGAGAGATACAAGTAAAAACTAGCAAAACAAGTAGTACCAAAATGAGCAACCAAATGCTCATTTTTAATGCCAAAACCGGTTGGCACATCCCATGAAGGGAATCTTTGCTTTTTGTTTTTTTACTCTTTGTTTAATTATAGGTAGAGTGTAGGATGCATGCTTGTAAGATGTGTCATAGATATGTCTCTATCACACTATATTATAACAAATGAACAAGACAAACTAGATCATCTTTTGCTCTCATTATGGCCGAAATAATGGACCCATTATGGTCCATTTTTGCCTTTTGTCATTTGTCCCACAAATGCTTATAAGTAATATGTTCAACTATCTTACATAATTAATTATTAATGTAATCATTTAACACTTAAATATTACAATTAATAATATAATATACACTCCACTTTTTGAGTAGTATACTACCATTATATCAACATATAATGGGTCCCATAATTACTAGTTGGTTAAAATTACAACTTCTTGTAACTTTAAATAACTAATTACCTCTACCTCAAAACTTATATAATACCTCAACTAATTTAGTAATTTAACGCTTAATTACTAAATTAAATCTTATTTAATCACATTAAAATAAGACGCAAAATTGCACTCCCATAATTAAGGAATTAATTAATTCGTATCGCATACAATTAATTAAATATCTATTTGGGCCTCATCCTATAGGTGTGACCTAAAGGGATCAACTGACCACCACCGTCACACGACATTAATGTCAAACTCTAGTTAGCCAATCATTATCGATTAATGACGGTCAGTCGACTGTATAAAGAATCATCCCTCACGTATTCTTAATATGAGATTTAATAATGATATTTAAATCATGTGATCGCACTATTGTTGAGGACACATTTCCCAACACTTCTGGAACCCTAATGCCTACTGTCAGTACCACCAAGGGAAATGGCATGACACGAAAACCTGCTTCAAGCTCAAACACATCATCCAAGACATGATCGAGAAAGGGGAATTGCCTTTGCCTCCACCGACTAAACCGAACAACAAAACAAACCCTTTGGGAATCCACGTTATCTCCGATGATGAGCCGACCTTGGACTGCTCACACCTCATCCTGCCAATTGATGACGATGTGAATGCCTTGGAGAGGGATGCCTCGGACGGGGTATTTGTGTTCAGTGCCGCAACCATGATTGCCATGTTCCAACAAGTTGAGGAAGCTATAGCCAGTCTCTCCGAAAGGATTACCCGACTTGACGATGCTTACCGCCGACTGATTTTCAATCCTCCAACACCGCGCCCAAGGGAAGGTCCGCCAAGCACCCAAAACTACCCTCACCAGGATGGATTGCTCCCGCGACCATTCTGGCATGCACCTCACAATAATCACCCTCACAATAATCACCCCCACAATAATCAACCTCACAAAAATTTCCCTCACAAAAACTACCCTCACAAAAATTTCCCTCACAAAAATTGTCCACCGAGGAATACCCCTCCAAGGTACCCTCGAGATCCCGAAGTCAATGGCATCTGGAGAGATGATGTTGAAGATGTCTATATTGTCCCAGGGAAAGAGAAACAGGCGAAAGAGATTGGTCATCTTACCCGGTCCGGACGCCCCTATCAAAACCCAACAGTCGTTCCAACAACGAGCGACCAGGTTATCCCGGACGTGGACACTCAACCCAAGGCTCCCGAGAATTCGATCCTCAAACAGCTGCAGAAGGCAAAAGCTGAAATTTCAATTTGGCAACTGATTGCCACGTCCTTCGAACATCAACAAGCTCTACTACAAGTGACACGTCTGTCGCGTACCTGTCAAAAATAAAACCTAACGGTCTCAACTAAAAATGTAGTAGAGGCAGTCGAGTATCGAATCCTCAGGGAGGTAATGTAACTACAGCTATCTATTTCTAATTCTAAGGTAACAATTGGGTTTGATTAATTTTTGGTTCTAAACTACGGAGTTGAAAGGAAGAGAAATAAGGCAAGAGCAGTAAAGCAAGGAATGAATTAAACTATCAATAGGAGGGGGACATGTCGGGAATTCGGTTCACTACGGTAGTACAACAACTTAGCAGTAAATGACTCAGACGAACTAATGCGAGACGGATATTAGAAGGTCCTTTCGGTCCACTTCCCACCCTAAGATACCGCTAACTTAACTTTCGTCCTCATTAGGGTAGTCTACTGTTTATAGCAGGCCTATTTAATCCAATCTTTCGATCCAGGGTTAATTGTAGCCAGATTAATGGGTGACATAGAAGCGTGCACTCAACTAGGTCGAGAATTACAGTTATATTGCTATAGTGACAGAGTCTCTTTAGTCAATTCGTCTAATTCATTCACTACGTCGTCATTATTCTACCGCAGATCCCCTAATCCCAACATGAAGGGGTTTAGCTACTCATATTCGTAATAAAACTAACAGCAAACAAATTCCCAGCAGATGACATAATGAAAGAATAATAAAATTTGCTAATAGAAATTAGGGCATAAAAAGAACAATAACATAAAACAAGAATTAAACAACAAAGGAAGGTTAATTATTATTAAAGGGGAAAGAGAATTACAATCCAGCAATTTCCGGCGTAAAGAACGAAATCCGAGCCAAGAAATCCAACGTAGGAAAGTAGCAGTGAAGGGTTTAAGCAACGTAGCAAGAGTAGCAGTAGTTTTCTAAAGTGTACTTAGGGAGTAAAAGAGATGATAAAAGAATACCTAATAACCTAGTTAAACGTCGGTTAAATAGGAAAACAAACAATGTTTAACGAAAATTAAACACACGGACTGAAATAAAGCCCACGCCCGTGAAAAACCTCTCGATCGAGTAGATTAGACTACTCGATCGACCATCATCTCAGCAGAAATCCCTCGATCGACCAGCAGGGCACTCGATCGAGGACTTGGTCAGGTGCAGATTACTCGATCGAGGAAGGAACCTCTCGATCGAGCCTCAGGGAGCCTTGGAATCACTCGATCGTCCACCAAACAACTCGATAGACCACTTGGGTCTTCAATTCAGCTCACGTCTTCACCCAAACACCTCGTAATGCGTGCAACAACACTTCAAAGTGCAACATCTCACTCTGGGACAATCCCGTCTCCTCTAAATGCATGCAAAAAGGACGGAAAAGAGCATGGTTCCGCTACTTTCGCGATCATTCCTACAAAAAGGACAAAATACACCAAAGTAGCCAATTCGGGGCAAAATACTATAAAAACAGTATATAAATGCATCGAAATACGTGCTGAAATAGGCCAAAAAGACTATAAATTAGGCACGTATCAAATCTCCCCAAACCAAACCTTTACTCGCCCTCGAGTAAACTCAAAACTAAACTAATGGAACGGAAATGATAACTCAGAGCTAGCTTAACTTGTCTACTTGAACCACTTTAATGCAACAAAATCAACGATTAAAGCTAGGCGGTCAATACGCAAACGAATTATAAGTCGTTCGAAATAAAGGCCACCTATCGACCTTGCAAGACCAACAAAACCGGACTCTCACGTGGTCACTCTTCTCTCATGAAGCAAAGGGCGAATGTTATATGTAAAAGAGAGAAGAAAGGACAGTCACTCGCCTAACTGCGACCTACATAGCATGCATGCAACAAAATGAAAGACAATTCAAGTACTAATGCACACACTCCAACCAATAATGTCCGTCACAGCCGAGGGTTTGCAAATAATATGGGAATAGTGAGGTTCAGGTGAGAAAAGGCAAAACAAGTTATGGAAATGTGGAGGTAAAAGCGTCAAGCTAGTTCCTAACAGGACCATAATAAACCATCCGGATCTCAAACTGACTGAAAGACTAACACAGGTGCCCTTCACTTGGCACAAAACTCACTAGACTGGAAGCACAATCTCCTCAAAAAAAAAAAATACAGAATAAGAGTGGAGGAGCTAGACGGTCACAAAGTTCCCTTTTTTAAGCACCGTCTGAGACAACTAACTGTAACAACCAACCCTCTTGTCGATTGTACGTCTTCAAACATCTTCTCAACTCTGACAAGAGGGTCCAACTTTTTCACAACTTTTCTTTCTTTTTCTTTTGTTCACTGTACACGTGAATTCCAAATTTTTCATATATATTTTTTTCATTTTTTTTTTCTTTCTTCTTTCACGTTTCTCCTTTTTTTTTTCTTTTTTTTCAATACTTTTTTTTCTTTGTCTTCCTCCTTCCTTAATTCAAACACCAACTCCAAACGGGAATTACGGACCAAACTGCAACGACAACATACCACAAAAGGACAGACTAACTAGCTTGACTAGGCAGGCTTAGTTTGGAATGTAGCTAATGGGTCAAAAAGGCAAGTTTTGGTCAATGTGGAGCTAAATGGGTGAAGAATGTAAAGAAAGGGAAGTTTGCAAGACCCTCCCTGCATGTGACACCAACCGCAGACCCGAATATGTGCATTTGACAAGAAATTGAATGTCATAAATGTGCAAATGAGACGAACATGCTATGCAAGGAGTACTACTCTCAAAATTCCTAATGAACTGGTCATGAATGTCACCGATTATGGCTCTAAAACTCGAAATTTTTAAGTAGTTTGCCAATTTATCAGGTCAAGTCTAAACAGTCAGCTATTATTTGAACAGAAATTCGTAGACTATGCGTATGACAAAGCTAAGAACCATCAATAAAGTGCAAGGCTCAAGTGAATAGACAAGTTAAGTGCAATTTCATCACGGGAATCTACCGTTCCGACTCAACCTAAATGCAAAAATAAACGTGAAAATTGTTTTGAATTTTTAACATTTTCTAATTTTTTTGGATTTTTTTGATTTTTGAAAATAAACAACGAATGCAAACTGAAAATTTAAACGTGAATGCAAAACAAATGCAGATGCAGACTCAAAAGGATGCAATACCCTCCCCAAACCAAAACGGACAACGCCCTCGTTGTCCTCCAGCATACACCAGCAGAAAAATGGGGGATGGGGGTATACAACCAATAAAATAAAAATAAAAATAAAGGAGACGAAATAAAAAGAGTGAGAGAACATACAAAGCACGAACTTCCCCAAACCAAATTTAAAATCGGGAAGTGAGTAGACCAAGAGCTACTCGTCATCGGCACCGCCGTCTCTCGTACTCCAACTCAACAAAACCGTCTCCCCAAACCAAAGAACAAACAAGGGGGAGACTCGGTCATCTCCATCCCGATCCTCCGGACCGGGTGCGAACGGAGGGTCACTCTCCTCCTCTCTCGCGCTCTCGCCGCCGCCGCTCTCTGCCGAACCGCACCTCTCGTGCTACCTCTGTCTCCTCCGGTTCCGACTCTGAGTCAGAAGGTAGTGGAGGGTACCCGTCCGCTGGGTATCGGTAGAAGGAAGGATGCGGCCACCCCTCTGGAATCGGTCGCCGGGCTCGGATGTGGAACTCGTAGAGTGGGAATACGACCAAAGCCATATCCCGTCTCATCTCGAAGAAGTACCCGCACAAACCGGATGCACGGCATCACGACGCCCTTGGTCCGTGACCTCGGCGCCTCTAAAGCAGGAGGGCGGACAAAGTTGGCCGGAAAACCGAGCCGAAGGAGGAGGGTCAAGTGGAGGTGGAGTATGAGTCGAGTGGGTGTGGGTGTAGGGCCGAGGCGTGGGTGTCGGTCCGGCTGGGCCTGAGTCTGAGCCTGGGAGCTAGAAGATGCTCCGGCCTCCCGCTTCCTCTTCTTCGTAGAGGAAGGAGGGGTGAAGGTAAGGTGGTAGGTAGGTGGAGGTGGCCTCGCTCCCTCAACAGCAGATGAGAGCGGTAAAAGTGGGGGAAGGGTAGAGCACGGCAAGGTAACAGACGTGGAACCACAAATCTTCCACGTCCTCGCACTCCCCTTCGCCTTTGGGAACCAGGTCAATGTTGCCATGGCCTCCCGTCAAGGTAGGCCATCTCATCGGTGCGGTGAGTGAAGGGTCGGTGGGGTAAAGGTGGCGGGCAATCCTAGTAACTAGCCCGCCGCAGACAACAGCGGTCTTGACCCGAGTCCCAATACCGTTCCAATGCTGAGCTACCAAATAGGCAATGTTTAGAACAAACGGGGTACCGTAGTCAATGTTGAGGTACCCCGCGAGAATCGCTAGCTCAGTGTTGGTCACGTTATTGGGCTCGGGCGCCCAAAAATGGTCTCTCCTAACGACGCAAGTAATAACGGGCGCGAGTAAGTGAACGTGAGCTCCCTTCCGTGTCCGGAAGGGAGTGTGAGAAAGAGCACCCAAAGTGGTCAAGGAGCTCTCGAGGTGGGGCTGTGGGACCGTCGCTAACTAGTCCCAAAACCTCCCCAAACTTGGCCAAGGTCCAGTGATGCGACTCATTGCGGAGTCGAAAGTGAATGCAGGAACTGGAGTGGTCGGCAGTGTAAGAGTCGGTGTCAAAGAAATAGGAGCTAAAGAACTCGTACGTAAGAGTACGAATGGTGGCCTCCTGCATGGTAATCAGACCCGACATACCCGTCCCGTTCAACAAACTACAGACCTCCTCATAGATGCCTAAGGTCTCTAGGTCAGCTCGTGCAAGGAAACGGGTGGAGGAGAGGGGGCAACGAAGTAAGGCGGCTAACCGTGTCCGGTGAGCCTCTGAAGTAAAACGTACCGTGGGCATCTTCGGTAGAGGTGTGAGAGCGCCCTCCCCCGTAGCAACAGCCGCAGAAGGGCTGGAAGTGACGGCTAACTGGCTAGCCTGCTGGTGTGGCCTCGGTGGCACCATACCAAGCTGCGGGAAGCGGGGCCTGAATCCGCAGTCCAGCAGAGAGAAAGGCCTGGTGGTAGTAGTGCTAGAAGCAGGAACTGTAGTGGTTACCAGGGCAGTAGTGGTGACAGCAGGGTCCACTAACTCGTTCCCGGACGAGCTGGACGAGCTGGAGGACGTACTACTAGAAGGCAAGGAACTCGCGTCCATCCTGCAAAGTGTCAAAGGGCACGAATAAGAGACGATGCTGCTAACCGTGGTTAAAACAACCCGCTAACCAACATGTGACAGCAAATATGAGGCCCTATCAGTCGAATCAATCGACGTACAGCATACAAAACCAAGCAATTCCTCAAAAATTTCGAAGAGCGGCATGTGAGTGGTGATAAAATGATGTAATAATGACTGCTAGAGGAGTAAACATAGCATGAAGGCCACACGAGGGAACACGTAAGACTCCTAACAGTCGAAAATAACCATTCACAGCGCGAGATTCCTAATAATTCACAGCATAATGGCGATAGGGGACGGAAAAACGATTAACAATAAGGTTAACAACGATGAGCAGTAGGCGATAACCGCAAATAATAAAGCATGGCAAAGAAGACAACCGTCTAACAAATCGAAATTTTTCGACTGAGAGGCCCTAATCGCGGAATCTCGCGGAAAAATCGAATAAAACATGTAGAAACAGCGAGGAATTGCTAATAGATCATCAACAAGCTAATCAAGGGCTAAAAAACACAATAAAATCGAATAAATTCGACTAAGCAAGGAATTTTCGAACCCTAATTCAATCACCTCAAGAATTTCGAATTAATTAGAGATAAAATGCAAGGAGTGTGATAGAAACACTTACTTGATGATGAATATCCTACAACAAGCAATTAATCTTCAAAAACAAGCAAGCAAGACGAATTTTTCGATTGAAAAACCGCAAACCCTAATTTCCCTCAAAAACCGTGAAAATGAACACCAAATAAGGGGAAAACAAGGGGCTATTGAAGAATAATTAGCTAGCAATAGAATGTAGGTTGCGGATTTGATAAATTTGGGCAAGAAATGGGGATTTGGGGGAAAAAGAAATCGCAATAAGGGGAGTGTTAAGGGAATTTAGAAGTGAAATGAAAAAGAATAGGGAAATAAAGAGTTTAAGAAAGAAAAACTCCCGTGTCCCTGTTCATTTCACTCGATCGAGTGGTTTTAATCACTCGATCGAGGACTTTTTGATGTCCCTTTGCTCGATCGAATACGAACATCTCGATCGACCATTTCCTCTGTGGCCTTCCTCGATCGAGTAGCCAGCAAACTCGATCGAACCATCATCCACTCGATCGAGTACAAAAAGTACTCGATCGAGGACTTCCTCGTGTATATTTCTTTGAATTACCGTCTTTACTTCCTCGAAATGCGTGCATTTCCCCAAACCTGCGTAAAACAAATCCAAACATATCCCAAATACCAAATACGCAGCAACACAGTCTATAGTCTCAGTCTAAGCTAAAGAAAGTCTAAACTAATTGTCCTAATAAAAACGTAATAAATAATTAAATTCAAAAGAAATTCAAACCAAAAATCTATTACAATTTGTTACACGGGGCATTTCCCCGTTTAATTCCCATCAGCTGTCAGTAGCCCCTTCGTGGGCTTCTGACTGGAGGACGTCACTTCGGCGATACTGACTGTCCTCTTTGACTTCCATGAGCTTGAATTTCTAAGAGGAGGAGGAACATAGTTCCAATCTATGTAGGTTCGAACTGCCTTCGTTCTCGCCCCTCTGTCATCTTCTTTGGCATCCTTTGCTCCAGATGGATTGATAATGGCTGCACCCCGTCCCTTGACAGCTCCTTTCTTGCCTTTATCTGTACCTGCAGTAAGGCAAACAGACGAATTTTCCTCCTTTTTGCTCTCAGTATGAGGCGGAGGGTCAGCAATAACAGCAATATTCTCCAAATTTTCATCTGGAGTGTCAATAATAGGGTCAACAGAAGAGAGGGCATTGCAAGGCTGAGCTTGCATGGGAGCCCTCCGGAACTTGGACTGATGAAAAGTCAGCTCCTCATCTCCAACCTGGAAGGTCAAAGTCTTCCCCCCGACGTCTATCACTGCACGGGCACTGGACAAAAATGGTCTCCCTAAAATGATAGAGGTGTGCACATCTTCGGGGATATCTAGGACGACAAAGTCAACGGGAATAAAGAACTTCCCGATCCTAACAGGTACGTCTTCTGCTACACCTAGTGGCCGTGATAAACTACGGTCGGCCATCTGGACAGTCATGTTGGTGCAACTCAGTTTTGTCACACCAAGTCTCTTAGCTAGAGACAAAGGTAAAACACTTACGCTAGCGCCTAAATCGCAAAGCGCATTATCAATCAACTGCATTCCTATGTGACAAGGGATCGAAAAACTACCCGGGTCTGATTGCTTAAGAGGTAGCTTATTTTGAGACAGGGCTGACCCCATCTCAGTCAAAGCTACAGTCTCATTATCATTTATGGTCCTCTTACGTGCTAAAATTTCTTTCATAAATCGTAAATAAGAGGGTACCTTGGTCAGCAACTCAGTGAACGGCACGGAAACTTCCAAACTCTTCAACAGCTCGACAAATTTGCCAAACTGTTGATTAATCTTGGTATTCTGCAGCCGCCTCGGGAAGGGAACCGTAATTGGAATCTCAAGTCCCTTGTTTCTTGCCTCCAAAGTGTCTTCCGGAGCAAGTTCGATCCTTTGACGCTTCTTACCTCTCGAACGAGGTCTTTCTGGTGATTCCTCGCTTAAACGAGCACTAGCAGGCTCTCGAATAAGCTTCTCGTCAGTAATATCACTCGATCGAGCAATGTGTCCACTCGATCGAGCACTTTCTTCAGCAACTTCAGTCGATCGAGCGACATGCTCACTCGATCGACCACCTTCAACATCCAGTTCACTCGATCGAGCAGAGTGACTACTCGATCGAGAGCTTTCCTCACCAATTCCACTCGATCGAGCTGTTTCAGCACCAGACTTCAGTCGATCGAGTAACTGCTTCGTCGTGAGTCCCTTTTTCTTAACAGGACACTGTTCATCATCGATTCTGTACCGCTTCTGTGTCCGATTTCTTCATTTCTGGTCCCTCATAAGAGAGACCGCTTCTCAACTCTATCAAATGTACCGTCTCATTTGGGTTCTTGTCATTTTGAGTCGGTAAATGACCGGGCTTCCTGGAGGATTGATTCTCAGCTAATTGCGCAACTTGAGTCTCAAGCGCCTTGAATGCCGTGTCCTTTTGTTGTAATTGCTTTGCAATGGACTGCATCATGGTCTTTAGCTCACTTATCTCACTCACCCCACTAGATGACGAAGCACCTTGATTAGGCGGGTTGAAAGATGGAGGCTTTTGATAGCCTTGTTGCTTCTGATGTGGAGGAATATAGGGCTGCTGCTGCTGATTTGGAGGGGCGGTGGGATTGAGTACGTTGCTCTGGTTACTCCACCTCAAATTGGGGTGGATATTCGGCTCGTACTGGTTGTTGTTTTGCCTGTAGTGTTGAAAGGCAGCACATTGCTCATAAGGACTAGGACAGAAATCAGAGACATGTCCGTCTACCCCGCACCTCGTACAGACGAAGGGACCGTCTGTCATAGCATTAACCTGGTACATCCCTGGCTTGAAAGCTCCCCCTAGTTCATACTTGTCGAACCTAGCAGTAAGGGCTTCTAATGCGGCTACTGAAGATGATTCAGCAGCTCTCCTTTGGTTTCCTCTTGAATTCCCGTATTCAGCCCTATGAGTGGCCAAATCATCTATGATTTTCCATCCCTTCGTCGGCCCCAAGTTGTCAGAAAATCGACCGTTGGCTGCTGCATCTAGTATAGCCCTCTGATCATCATATAAACCATTGTAAAAATGGTTACACAGGCTCCACTTTTCGAAACCGTGATGCGGTATGGTCCGCACCAGCTTCTTAAATCGAAGCCATGCCTCATGGAAATTCTCGTCGGGCCCTTGTTTGAAACTGGTTATCTGAGCTCTGATGGCTATGGTTCTCGAAGCAGAGAAATACTTCTTATAAAACGCCAATGCTAGCGAATTCCAATCCGTTATGCCGTGAGCAGCTCGGTCCAAATCCCTGTACCACTCCCTTGCAGCATCGCGGAGTGAGAAGATGAACATAGTTTCTTTGATCTGATCAGCTGTCACACCAGTGGGAGGAGGTATGGAGCAGCAGTAGTCAATGAAGGTCTCCATATGCTGAGCTGCATCTTCCTTCGCAGCTCCCCCGAACTGATTTTTCTCGACCATGCTAATGTAAGAAGGCTTCGGTTCGAACTTCCTAGCATCGCCTGGTAATTCGAACCCTTTATAAAGATTGTCAGCTGTGGGCTCGGAGTGACTAGCAATGGTTGCTTCCTCGGCCATTTCGGGAAATTCTGGGAGGGTGATAGACTCAAGTGAATAATCGGAAACTGGAGAAGACGGCGGATTATTTTCGAAAAGCTCGTTCTCGTAAAAATTGCCGCGAGAACTAGACTCTTCCTCTGCCTGTTGCTCTTGAAATATTAGTCTCCTTTTTACGTGCAGAGATCTCTCAATCTCGGGATCTAAAGGTAGTAGTGGACCACCTTGCGACCTGCGCATAAGACGAAACTACAGACAAGATATGAGAATAGTCTAAGGAACGATGTTCCTTAAACTACAAAAAGAATTAAAAACAACAGCTAGTAATTTAAACAATTGCCTCCCGAAAGAATTCGCCAAAATTTGACAAGTCTGTCGCGTACCTGTCAAAAATAAAACCTAACGGTCTCAACTAAAAATGTAGTAGAGGCAGTCGAGTATCGAATCCTCAGGGAGGTAATGTAACTACAGCTATCTATTTCTAATTCTAAGGTAACAATTGGGTTTGATTAATTTTTGGTTCTAAACTACGGAGTTGAAAGGAAGAGAAATAAGGCAAGAGCAGTAAAGCAAGGAATGAATTAAACTATCAATAGGAGGGGGACATGTCGGGAATTCGGTTCACTACGGTAGTACAACAACTTAGCAGTAAATGACTCAGACGAACTAATGCGAGACGGATATTAGAAGGTCCTTTCGGTCCACTTCCCACCCTAAGATACCGCTAACTTAACTTTCGTCCTCATTAGGGTAGTCTACTGTTTATAGCAGGCCTATTTAATCCAATCTTTCGATCCAGGGTTAATTGTAGCCAGATTAATGGGTGACATAGAAGCGTGCACTCAACTAGGTCGAGAATTACAGTTATATTGCTATAGTGACAGAGTCTCTTTAGTCAATTCGTCTAATTCATTCACTACGTCGTCATTATTCTACCGCAGATCCCCTAATCCCAACATGAAGGGGTTTAGCTACTCATATTCGTAATAAAACTAACAGCAAACAAATTCCCAGCAGATGACATAATGAAAGAATAATAAAATTTGCTAATAGAAATTAGGGCATAAAAAGAACAATAACATAAAACAAGAATTAAACAACAAAGGAAGGTTAATTATTATTAAAGGGGAAAGAGAATTACAATCCAGCAATTTCCGGCGTAAAGAACGAAATCCGAGCCAAGAAATCCAACGTAGGAAAGTAGCAGTGAAGGGTTTAAGCAACGTAGCAAGAGTAGCAGTAGTTTTCTAAAGTGTACTTAGGGAGTAAAAGAGATGATAAAAGAATACCTAATAACCTAGTTAAACGTCGGTTAAATAGGAAAACAAACAATGTTTAACGAAAATTAAACACACGGACTGAAATAAAGCCCACGCCCGTGAAAAACCTCTCGATCGAGTAGATTAGACTACTCGATCGACCATCATCTCAAGAAAATCCCTCGATCGACGGCGGGGCACTCGATCGAGGACTTGGTCAGTGCGATTAGTCGATCGAGGAAGGAACCTCTCGATCGAGCCTCGTGGAGCCTTGGAATCACTCGATCGTCCACCAAACAACTCGATAGACCACTTGGGTCTTCAATTCAGCTCACGTCTTCACCCAAACACCTCGTAATGCGTGCAACAACACTTCAAAGTGCAACATCTCACTCTGGGACAATCCCGTCTCCTCTAAATGCATGCAAAAAGGACGGAAAAGAGCATGGTTCCGCTACTTTCGCGATCATTCCTACAAAAAGGACAAAATACACCAAAGTAGCCAATTCGGGGCAAAATACTATAAAAACAGTATATAAATGCATCGAAATACGTGCTGAAATAGGCCAAAAAGACTATAAATTAGGCACGTATCAAATCTCCCCAAACCAAACCTTTACTCGCCCTCGAGTAAACTCAAAACTAAACTAATGGAACGGAAATGATAACTCAGAGCTAGCTTAACTTGTCTACTTGAACCACTTTAATGCAACAGAAATCAACAGTTAAAGCTAGGCAGTCAATACGCAAACGAATTATAAGCTGTTCAGAAATAAAGCTGACCTATCGACCTTGCAAGACCAACAAAACCGGACTCTCACGTGGTCACTCTTCTCTCATGAAGCAAAGGGCGAATGTTATATGTAAAAGAGAGAAGAAAGGACAGTCACTCGCCTAACTGCGACCTACATAGCATGCATGCAACAAAATGAAAGACAATTCAAGTACTAATGCACACACTCCAACCAATAATGTCCGTCACACAAATTAGAGGTTTGCAAATAATATGGGAATAGTGAGGTTCGGGTGAGAAAAGGCAAAACAAGTTATGGAAATGTGGAGGTAAAAGCGTCAAGCTAGTTCCTAACAGACCATAATAAACCATCCGGATCTCAAACCGATGAAAGACTAACACAGTGCCCTTCACTTGGCACAAAACTCACTAGACTGGAAGCACAATCTCCTCAAAAAAAAAAAAAATACAGAATAAGAGTGGAGGAGCTAGACGGTCACAAAGTTCCCTTTTTTAAGCACCGTCTGAGACAACTAACTGTAACAACCAACCCTCTTGTCGATTGTACGTCTTCAAACATCTTCTCAACTCTGACAAGAGGGTCCAACTTTTTCACAACTTTTCTTTCTTTTTCTTTTGTTCACTGTACACGTGAATTCCAAATTTTTCATATATATTTTTTTCATTTTTTTTTTTCTTTCTTCTTTCACGTTTCTCCTTTTTTTTTTCTTTTTTTTCAATACTTTTTTTTCTTTTTCTTCCTCCTTCCTTAATTCAAACACCAACTCCAAACGGAAATTACGGACCAAACTGCAACGACAACATACCACAAAAGGACAGACTAACTAGCTTGACTAGGCAGGCTTAGTTTGGAATGTAGCTAATGGGTCAAAAAGGCAAGTTTTGGTCAATGTGGAGCTAAATGGGTGAAGAATGTAAAGAAAGGGAAGTTTGCAAGACCCTCCCTGCATGTGACACCAACCGCAGACCCGAATATGTGCATTTGACAAGAAATTGAATGTCATAAATGTGCAAATGAGACGAACATGCTATGCAAGGAGTACTACTCTCAAAATTCCTAATGAACTGGTCATGAATGTCACCAGTTATGGCTCTAAAACTCAGAATTTTTAAGTAGTTTGCCAATTTATCAGGTCAAGTCTAAACAGTCAGCTATTATTTGAACAGAAATTCGTAGACTATGCGTATGACAAAGCTAAAAACCATCAATAAAGTGCAAGGCTCAAGTGAATAGACAAGTTAAGTGCAATTTCATCACGGGAATCTACCGTTCCGACTCAACCTAAATGCAAAAATAAACGTGAAAATTGTTTTGAATTTTTAACATTTTCTAATTTTTTTGGATTTTTTTGATTTTTGAAAATAAACAACGAATGCAAACTGAAAATTTAAACGTGAATGCAAAACAAATGCAGATGCAGACTCAAAAGGATGCAATACCCTCCCCAAACCAAAACGGACAACGCCCTCGTTGTCCTCCAGCATACACCAGCAGAAAAATGGGGGATGGGGGTATACAACCAATAAAATAAAAATAAAAATAAAGGAGACGAAATAAAAAGAGTGAGAGAACATACAAAGCACGAACTTCCCCAAACCAGCCAGAAAACTGGGGAAGTGAGTAGACCAGTAGCTACTCGTCGTCGGCACCGCCGTCTCTCAGGTACTCCAACTCAACAAAACCGTCTCCCCAAACCAGCAACAAACAAGGGGGAGACTCAGTCATCTCCATCCTGATCCTCCGGACCGGGTACGAACGGAGGGTCACTCTCCTCCTCTCTGGCAGCTCTCGCCGCCGCCTGCTCTGCCCGTAACCGCACCTCTCGTGCTACCTCTGTCTCCTCCGGTTCCGACTCTGAGTCAGAAGGTAGTGGAGGGTACCCGTCCGCTGGGTATCGGTAGAAGGAAGGATGCGGCCACCCCTCTGGAATCGGTCGCCGGGCTCGGATGTGGAACTCGTAGAGTGGGAATACGACCAAAAGCCATATCCCGTCTCATCTCGATGAAGGTACTGCACAACCGGATGCACGGCATCACGACGCCCTTGGTCCGTGACCTCGGGCGCCTCTAAAGTAGGAGGGCAGACAAAGTTGGCCGGGAAAACCGAGCCAGAAGGAGGGTCAAGTGGAGGTGGAGTATGAGTCTGAGTGGGTGTGGGTGTAGGCTGAGGCGTGGGTGTCGGTCCAGCCTGGGCCTGAGTCTGAGCCTGGGAGCTAGAAGATGCTCCGGCCTCCCGCTTCCTCTTCTTCGTAGAGGAAGGAGGGGTGAAGGTAAGGTGGTAGGTAGGTGGAGGTGGCCTCGCTCCCTCAACAGCAGATGAGAGCGGTAAAAGTGGGGGAAGGGTAGAGCACGGCAAGGTAACAGACGTGGAACCACAAATCTTCCACGTCCTCGCACTCCCCTTCGCCTTTGGGAACCAGGTCAATGTTGCCATGGCCTCCAGGTCAAGGTAGGCCATCTCATCAGGTGCAGTGAGTGAAGGGTCAGTGGGGTAAAGGTGGCGGGCAATCCTAGTAACTAGCCCGCCGCAGACAACAGCGGTCTTGACCCGAGTCCCAATACCGTTCCAATGCTGAGCTACCAAATAGGCAATGTTTAGAACAAACGGGGTACCGTAGTCAATGTTGAGGTACCCCGCGAGAATCGCTAGCTCAGTGTTGGTCACGTTATTGGGCTCAGGGCGCCCAAAAATGGTCTCTCCTAACAGACGCAAGTAATAACGGGGCGCAGGTAAGTGAACGTGAGCTCCCTTCCGTGTCTGGAAGGGAGTGTGAGAAAGAGCAGCCCAAAGTGGCTGAAGGAGCTCTCGAGGTGGGGCTGTGGGACCGTCGCTAACTAGTCCCAAAACCTCCCCAAACTTGGCCAAGGTCCAGTGATGCGACTCATTGCGGAGTCGAAAGTGAATGCAGGAACTGGAGTGGTCGGCAGTGTAAGAGTCGGTGTCAAAGAAATAGGAGCTAAAGAACTCGTACGTAAGAGTACGAATGGTGGCCTCCTGCATGGTAATCAGACCCGACATACCCGTCCCGTTCAACAAACTACAGACCTCCTCATAGATGCCTAAGGTCTCTAGGTCAGCTCGTGCAAGGAAACGGGTGGAGGAGAGGGGGCAACGAAGTAAGGCGGCTAACCGTGTCCGGTGAGCCTCGAAGTAAAACGTTACCGTGGGCATCTTCGGTAGAGGTGTGAGAGCGCCCTCCCCCGTAGCAACAGCCGCAGAAGGGCTGGAAGTGACGGCTAACTGGCTAGCCTGCTGGTGTGGCCTCGGTGGCACCATACCAAGCTGCGGGAAGCGGGGCCTGAATCCGCAGTCCAGCAGAGAGAAAGGCCTGGTGGTAGTAGTGCTAGAAGCAGGAACTGTAGTGGTTACCAGGGCAGTAGTGGTGACAGCAGGGTCCACTAACTCGTTCCCGGACGAGCTGGACGAGCTGGAGGACGTACTACTAGAAGGCAAGGAACTCGCGTCCATCCTGCAAAGTGTCAAAGGGCACGAATAAGAGACGATGCTGCTAACCGTGGTTAAAACAACCCGCTAACCAACATGTGACAGCAAATATGAGGCCCTATCAGTCGAATCAATCGACGTACAGCATACAAAACCAAGCAATTCCTCAAAAATTTCGAAGAGCGGCATGTGAGTGGTGATAAAATGATGTAATAATGACTCACTAGAGGAGTAAACATAGCATGAAGGCCACACGAGGGAACACGTAAGACTCCTAACGATCGAAAATAACCATTCACAACATGAGATTCCTAATAATTCACAAAGATAATGGCGATAGGGGACGGAAAAACAGTTAACAAATGTTAACAACGAAGAGCTTAGTAGGCGATAACCGCAAATAATAAAGCATGGCAGCAAGACAACCGTCTAACAGTCGAAATTTTTCGACTGAGAGGCCCTAATCGCGGAATCTCGCGCAAAAATCGAATAAAACATGTAGAAACAGCGAGGAATTGCTAATAGATCATCAACAAGCTAATCAAGGGCTAAAAAACACAATAAAATCGAATAAATTCGACTAAGCAAGGAATTTTCGAACCCTAATTCAATCACCTCAAGAATTTCGAATTAATTAGAGATAAAATGCAAGGAGTGTGATAGAAACACTTACTTGATGATGAATATCCTACAACAAGCAATTAATCTTCAAAAACAAGCAAGCAAGACGGATTTTTCGATTGAAAAACCGCAAACCCTAATTTCCCTCAAAAACCGTGAAAATGAACACCAAATAAGGGGAAAACAAGGGGCTATTGAAGAATAATTAGCTAGCAATAGAATGTAGGTTGCGGATTTGATAAATTTGGGCAAGAAATGGGGATTTGGGGGAAAAAGAAATCGCAATAAGGGGAGTGTTAAGGGAATTTAGAAGTGAAATGAAAAAGAATAGGGAAATAAAGAGTTTAAGAAAGAAAAACTCCCGTGTCCCTGTTCATTTCACTCGATCGAGTGGTTTTAATCACTCGATCGAGGACTTTTTGATGTCCCTTTGCTCGATCGAATACGAACATCTCGATCGACCATTTCCTCTGTGGCCTTCCTCGATCGAGTAGCCAGCAAACTCGATCGAACCATCATCCACTCGATCGAGTACAAAAAGTACTCGATCGAGGACTTCCTCGTGTATATTTCTTTGAATTACCGTCTTTACTTCCTCGAAATGCGTGCATTTCCCCAAACCTGCGTAAAACAAATCCAAACATATCCCAAATACCAAATACGCAGCAACACAGTCTATAGTCTCAGTCTAAGCTAAAGAAAGTCTAAACTAATTGTCCTAATAAAAACGTAATAAATAATTAAATTCAAAAGAAATTCAAACCAAAAATCTATTACAATTTGTTACACGGGCATTTCCCGTTTAATTCCCATCACCGTCGCAGTGCCCCTTCGTGGGCTTCGACGGAGGACGTCACTTCGGCGATCTTGACCGTCCTCTTTGACTTCCATGAGCTTGAATTTCTAAGAGGAGGAGGAACATAGTTCCAATCTATGTAGGTTCGAATCGCCTCGTTCTCGCCCCTCTGTCATCTTCTTTGGCATCCTTTGCTCCGGATGGATTGATAATGGCTGCACCCCGTCCCTTGACTCCTTTCTTGCCTTTATCCTGCACTGCGCAGTAAGGCAAACAGACGAATTTTCCTCCTTTTTGCTCTCGGTGAGGCGGAGGGTCGCAATAATAAAGAATATTCTCCAAATTTTCATCCGGAGTGTCAATAATAGGGTCAACGACCGAAGAGGGGCATTGCAAGGCCGAGCTTGCATGGGAGCCCTCCGAACTTGGGATGAAAAGTCGGCTCCTCATCTCCAACCTGGAAGGTCAAAGTCTTCCCCGACGTCTATCACCGCACGGGCAAAGTGGACAAAAATGGTCTCCCTAAAATGATAGGGGTGTGCACATCTTCGGGGATATCTAGGACGACAAATTCAACGGAATAAAGAACTTCCCGATCCTAACAGTCGTCTTCTGCTACACCTAGTGGCCGTGATAAACTACGGTCGACCATCTGGACAGTCATGTTGGTGCAACTCAGTTTTGTCACACCAAGTCTCTTAGCTAGAGACAAAGGTAAAACACTTACGCTAGCGCCTAAATCGCAAAGCGCATTATCAATCAACTGCATTCCTATGTGACAAGGGATCGAAAAACTACCCGGTCCGATTGCTTAAGAGGTAGCTTATTTTGAGACAGTGACCCCATCTCGACCAAAGCTACATCTCATTATCATTTATGGTCCTCTTACGTGCTAAAATTTCTTTCATAAATCGTAAATAAGAGGGTACCTTGGTCAAGAACTCGAAACGGCACGGAAACTTCCAAACTCTTCAACAAAATCGACAAATTTGCCAAACTGTTGATTAATCTTGGTATTCTGCAGCCGCCTCGGGAAGGGAACCGTAATTGGAATCTCAAGTCCCTTGTTTCTTGCCTCCAAAGTGTCTTCCGGAGCAAGTTCAGTATCCTTTGGACGCTTCTTACCTCTCGAACGAGGTCTTTTCGGTGATTCCTCGCTTAAACGAGCACTAGCAGGCTCTCGAATAAGCTTCTCGTCAGTAATATCACTCGATCGAGCAATGTGTCCACTCGATCGAGCACTTTCTTCAAGACAACTTGATCGATCGAGCGACATGCTCACTCGATCGACCACCTTCAACATCCATTCACTCGATCGAAAGCGAGTGACTACTCGATCGAGAGCTTTCCTCACCAATTCCACTCGATCGAAATGTTTCAAACTGGACTTGATCGATCGAGTAAATCGCTTCTCGTCGTGAGTCCCTTTTTCTTAACAGACACTTTGTTCATCATCGATTCATACCGCTTCCAGTCCGATTTCTTCATTTCTCGGTCCCTCATAAGAGAGACCGCTTCTCAACTCTATCAAATGTACCGTCTCATTTGGGTTCTTGTCATTTTGAGTCGGTAAATGACCGGCTTCCCGGAGGATTGATTCTCAGCTAATTGCGCAACTTGAGTCTCAAGCGCCTTGAATGCCGTGTCCTTTTGTTGTAATTGCTTTGCAATGGACTGCATCATGGTCTTTAGCTCACTTATCTCACTCACCCCACTAGATGACGAAGCACCTTGATTAGGCGGGTTGAAAGATGGAGGCTTTTGATAGCCTTGTTGCTTCGATGTGGAGGAATATAGGGCTGCCGCCGATTTGGAGGGGCGGTGGGATTGAGTACGTTGCTCTGGTTACTCCACCTCAAATTGGGGTGGATATTCGGCTCGTACTGGTTGTTGTTTTGCCTGTAGTGTTGAAAGGCAGCACATTGCTCATAAGGACTAGGACAGAAATCAGAGACATGTCCGTCTACCCCGCACCTCGTACAGACGAAGGGACCGTCTGTCATAGCATTAACCTGGTACATCCTCGGCTTGAAAGCTCCCCTAGTTCATACTTGTCGAACCTAGCAAATAAGGGCTTCTAATGCGGCTCATCAAGATGATTCAAAGCAGCCTCTCCTTTGGTTTCCTCTTGAATTCCCGTATTCAGCCCTATGAGTGGCCAAATCATCTATGATTTTCCATCCCTTCGTCGGCCCCAAGTTGTCAGAAAATCGACCGTTGGCTGCTGCATCTAGTATAGCCCTCTGATCATCATATAAACCATTGTAAAAATGGTTACACAGGCTCCACTTTTCGAAACCGTGATGCGGTATGGTCCGCACCAGCTTCTTAAATCGAAGCCATGCCTCATGGAAATTCTCGTCGGGCCCTTGTTTGAAATCGGTTATCCGAGCTCGATGGCTATGGTTCTCGAAGCAGAGAAATACTTCTTATAAAACGCCAATGCTAGCGAATTCCAATCCGTTATGCCGTGAGCGCTCGGTCCAAATCCTGTACCACTCCCTTGCAAAGATCGCGGAGTGAGAAGATGAACATAGTTTCTTTGATCGATCACCACACACCAGTGGGAGGAGGTATGGAGCAGCGATAGTCAATGAAGGTCTCCATATCTTTGAGCATCTTCCTTCGCAGCTCCCCCCGACCGATTTTTCTCGACCATGCTAATGTAAGAAGGCTTCTGGTTCGAACTTCCTAGCATCGCCAGTAATTCGAACCCTTTATAGAGATTGTCAGCCGTGGGCTCGGAGTGACTAGCAATGGTTGCTTCCTCGGCCATTTCGGGAAATTCTGGGAGGGTGATAGACTCAAGTGAATAATCGGAAACTGGAGAAGACGGCGGATTATTTTCGAAAAGCTCGTTCTCGTAAAAATTGCCGCGAGAACTAGACTCTTCCTCTGCCTGTTGCTCTTGAAATATTAGTCTCCTTTTTACGTGCAGAGATCTCTCAATCTCGGGATCTAAAGGTAGTAGTGGACCACCTTGCGACCTGCGCATAAGACGAAACTACAGACAAGATATGAGAATAGTCTAAGGAACGATGTTCCTTAAACTACAAAAAGAATTAAAAACAACAGCTAGTAATTTAAACAATTGCCTCCCCGGCAACGGCGCCAAAATTTGACAAGTCTGTCGCGTACCTGTCAAAAATAAAACCTAACGGTCTCAACTAAAAATGTAGTAGAGGCAGTCGAGTATCGAATCCTCAGGGAGGTAATGTAACTACAGCTATCTATTTCTAATTCTAAGGTAACAATTGGGTTTGATTAATTTTTGGTTCTAAACTACGGAGTTGAAAGGAAGAGAAATAAGGCAAGAGCAGTAAAGCAAGGAATGAATTAAACTATCAATAGGAGGGGGACATGTCGGGAATTCGGTTCACTACGGTAGTACAACAACTTAGCAGTAAATGACTCAGACGAACTAATGCGAGACGGATATTAGAAGGTCCTTTCGGTCCACTTCCCACCCTAAGATACCGCTAACTTAACTTTCGTCCTCATTAGGGTAGTCTACTGTTTATAGCAGGCCTATTTAATCCAATCTTTCGATCCAGGGTTAATTGTAGCAGTTAATGGGTGACATAGAAGCGTGCACTCAACTAGGTCGAGAATTACAGTTATATTGCTATAGTGACAGAGTCTCTTTAGTCAATTCGTCTAATTCATTCACTACGTCGTCATTATTCTACCGCAGATCCCCTAATCCCAACATGAAGGGGTTTAGCTACTCATATTCGTAATAAAACTAACAGCAAACAAATTCCCAACAGATGACATAATGAAAGAATAATAAAATTTGCTAATAGAAATTAGGGCATAAAAAGAACAATAACATAAAACAAGAATTAAACAACAAAGGAAGGTTAATTATTATTAAAGGGGAAAGAGAATTACAATCCAAAGCAATTTCCGTAAAGAACGAAATCCGAGCCAAGAAATCCAACGTAGGAAAGTAGCGAAGAAGGGTTTAAGCAACGTAGCAAGAGTAGCAGTAGTTTTCTAAAGTGTACTTAGGGAGTAAAAGAGATGATAAAAGAATACCTAATAACCTAGTTAAACGTCGGTTAAATAGGAAAACAAACAATGTTTAACGAAAATTAAACACACGGACTGAAATAAAGCCCACGCCCGTGAAAAACCTCTCGATCGAGTAGATTAGACTACTCGATCGACCATCATCTCAGCAGAAATCCCTCGATCGACCAGCAGGGCACTCGATCGAGGACTTGGTCAGTGCGGTTACTCGATCGAGGAAGGAACCTCTCGATCGAGCCTCAGGGAGCCTTGGAATCACTCGATCGTCCACCAAACAACTCGATAGACCACTTGGGTCTTCAATTCAGCTCACGGCTTCACCCAAACACCTCGTAATGCGTGCAACAACACTTCAAAGTGCAACATCTCACTCTGGGACAATCCCGTCTCCTCTAAATGCATGCAAAAAGGACGGAAAAGAGCATGGTTCCGCTACTTTCGCGATCATTCCTACAAAAAGGACAAAATACACCAAAGTAGCCAATTCGGGGCAAAATACTATAAAAACAGTATATAAATGCATCGAAATACGTGCTGAAATAGGCCAAAAAGACTATAAATTAGGCACGTATCAACAAGCCTTGGGAAAACTGACCGTGCCCTTTACCTCCTCCCCGGAAGAAGTGGTGGCACACATGACAAGGGATGTCCCCGATCTGAGCAACCCGGTCATCTTCTCTGATGAAGATATCCCTCCCTTCGGAGCCAACCACAACCTGGCCCTGTACATCATAGTACAATGCCTTAAAAAGAATGTGCCTATGGTCCTTGTGGATGACGGATCCGCGGTGAATGTCATTCCCCTCAAAACGGCTCACAAACTGGGTATTAAGGAAGCTGATTTGGTCCCAACCAATCAAGGAGTACGCGCTTATGACGGCACTCGTAGTAAGGTCGCAGGGCTTATCACTCTAGCCGTCGCAACCGGACCACTGGAAAGGAAAACCAGTTTTCAGGTAGTCGACATTGACGCCTCCTTCAATATGCTTCTGGGACGTCCCTGGATTCACGCCGTCAAGGCGGTTACTTCTACCCTTCATCAGAAAATCAGGGTCCCCTTCAACGGGAAAACGATCACGATTCCTGCTTCCCCGATCAAAGCCATCATGAAAAAGGGAATAGCCTCCTAAGCCATTGAGGAGGATGACAACGAGATGTGGGGATTTCAAGCTGTGAATGCCCTAACTGATGAATCAATAGCCTTTGATTGTGACCCATTTGCCAACCTCACAGTCAACCGCATTCTGATGCGCCAGAGTTATTTCCCGGGTTTACCCCTCAATCCGCTGAAGAGCGCCTTACCTCCCTTGAAACAAGCTAAGGTCCCCAACATCCCCTTTGGGCTGGGCTATGAACCTACCAGTGAGGATATCCAGGAGATGAACCTCTTAGTTCGGAAGCACAAGAAGCACGGAGTTATCCTCCGTCCCTATCATTTGACCCTCAATGGATACTTTGTCCCCGAAGGAGAGTCCGAGCTCTACCATAGCTTTCCTGAGCCGTTCTATGACTCTGTGGCCAAGGTCAAACACCCGGGGTGTGGAAGTCTTCCAGGACTGCTACTTCATCCCCAATAACACCGAAGCTGCATCAACCGAGTCTAAGCCGTCCCCATGCCTCGACGGACAAGCTGTCACTCTCCTCTTTGGAGAGGATAACATCAAGCACCTCGACTATGAGGACATCTTCAACATTGCTCTGAGGGACAACCAGTTTGACCCCACCAACTTGATCTCCGACACTGACCCGGAGAAAGCTACACAAGGCTGGAGGAAAACTGTCAAGTGGACCGGTCGTCAAGGCCGCATTCTCAAGATCACAACTGGAGAAGGCCATATGTTCAAAGAGGGAAGTGAAGAAGAATCTGAGTCTGAGTCAGAGTTAGAGTCTGTCATAGCTCCTAACACTCCTGATGTCCCAGTCAAAGTCCCCTTCCCACTGTTTTATCACAAGCTTGTGGCTGCTTCAGAGGCTGAGTCTACTAGGGTCATCCCCACTCCCATGGAAGGTGACAACCTGGAGCCTGTTCTAGGGGCACCTCCTCTGTTGTGTCACCTCTGACTAACCATGAGATGTCTGTCCTCTCCGAGCTTTTCGCTCGTGTCAACTTAATGAACGCTAAGTTTGCTTATAACTCGTCTCAATTTAACTGCAATGTAATTCTGAATGACTATGAGGAATTTGACTTGAGTGACTACCCACCTCACCTAGCCAAAGAACTTGACAAATGGGAAACCAGAACCCCCATAATTGAGGAGACCGAACCTATTAACGTAGGAACCGACAACACACCACAAGAACTTAGGATAGGGACAACCCTTGACCCCTCGGAAAGACAACAGTTCATTGACCTCCTCTACGAATACAAGGACGTATTCGCCTGGTCCTACAAATATATGCCTGGGATTGACAGGGAAATTGTAGAGCACCGGATACCCATTAAACCCGGAGCTAAACCCGTGAAGCAAAAGCTGCGCCGAATGCGTCCTGAATGGGCCCTGAAAATCAAAGAAGAAGTGGATAAACAGTTCAAGGCCGGTTTCATCAAAGTGTCGGAGTACTTTGACTAGGTGGCCAACATTGGTCCTGTACCGAAGAAAGACGGGAGGATTCGGGTTTGCGTTGACTTTAGGGATCTGAACAAGGCGAGTCCAAAGGACGACTTCCCTTTGCCACATGTTGACATTCTGGTCGATAATACCGCCGAGCATGCTCTCTTATCATTCATGGACGGGTATGCTGTGTACAACCAGATCAAAATGGCTGAGGAAGACATACACAAGACTGCATTCACTACACAGTGGGGTACATACTGCTACACGGTCATGCCTTTCGGCCTCATCAATGCCGGGGCAACCTATCTGATACCGTCGTTTTAGTATCAAAGATAAAATTTATAAAACCAAATTACTAAAGGGTAGTAATAAGGGTCGATCCACAGGGAGGCAAGATATCTATTTTACGTTCGCTTATTTGGTCACCAAACGAGGGATTTGTAATTGTTTGCTAAACTACGAGATTGAGAGAGTAAAAGAATAAAGCAAGGAAAGAGAGAAATATGCTAGGAATCGGTCTACCGTGGCAACTACACTATCGGGTCAACTGGGTCGATCAAATTATTGATAAGAAGAGCGAGGTCGTCACCTTTCGGTCCTTAAACCTACGATTATACCCTTTCGGTGTCTAATCGCTCTACGGTCTCCCTAATTTAGCTTTCGCCCTAGTTAGGTATCACCTATTGTAATTAAGCAAGCCTTCCCTTCCAATCTTTCGATCTAGGTCGGGGGTAACTAATTAATCGGTCTCCTGCATGCATTCACTCGACCCAATCACAATTATATTGCTTAATACAATTCTTATCGTAAAACTAATCTAATCATGTCGATCCTAACATATTACTATCACGGTTTCCCTAATCCTAGCATATCAAAGGGATTAGCTACGCATATTCATAATCGCAATAACAATCATATACGAATAAACTAAATCAAGAGGTATAATAAGGGAATTAATAAGATCTACTAGCATAAGAGAAATAAATAACAGTAGAGAAATTTAGGGGCAATAAAAAAGGAATTGAGAATAAAACTAAATAGAATTAAAGTCTAAGAGAAGAGAAGAAGTTACAAAGGGATCCGACGGAGAAGCGAAGAACGCCGCCCAAAACAATGTAACGTGATATTGAGTAACATGAAATGTCACTCCTCCCTCCATTAGGTCTAGGTAGTCTCTTATTTATAATAAGAGAACTTATTATCTAAGATAAAATAAATATAACATAACATAAATAAAGTCTCGACACAAGCCTTCTCGATCGAGTGACAATGGGCTCTCGATCGAGCTTCCTTGCGTTAATTCTTCTCGATCGAACAGACACGGAGACTGTTCGATCGAGCATCTCCATTAGAAGCTCCTTCGATCGAACAGACACGGAGACTGTTCGATCGAGCATTCTAGTAGAAGCTTCCTTTCGATCGACCTGTTTGAACACTCGATCGAACATACTCTTCAACGCAGCTACTAGATTGACTTTAATGCCTTAAGTACGACTTCACGCACTCCAATGCAGCGACATTTCCACTCCAAATCTACTCCTCTCTTAAATGCAAACTTGTGGGACGGTTTTAGGCTCAAATACCGCTCCTTTGGGTACATTCCTGCAAATGACACAAGAAACACCAAAGTACGCAATACGGGGCATATTCGTAGAAAATGACTATAAATAAAGTACAGAAATGCGTGCTAAAAGGGTCCTAAAACACTGTGTAAATAGCACGCATCAAACTTCCCCAAACCGAACCTTTGTTTGTCCTCAAGCAAACTCATGCAACTAACTAAGACTAAATAAAAAGGAGTAAACATGGACAAGCCGTAAACCGTCAACTCAAACCATTTTAATGCATACAAATCAACTACTCAAAGCTCAATGTCAAAGCAAACGAATTTATGCATATTTCAAAAAGATGTTGAACTTTCGACCTTGCAAGACTTTCAAAATCGGACTCTCACGGGTCGCTCAATCACACAATTAAGCACAAGGTGATATATAATGTAAGATAGAAGGAATAAAGAACACTCACCTAACTGCAACCTATAAGAACATGCATGCAATCTAACATGAATAAAGTCTCTACAACCGTACATATGCATTCCAACCAAACTGATGACCAAGACACATGCCGAGGACTTACATATGGGTAAGTGAGGTAATGGGTAAGAAGGGGCTAAAATGAATTTGGATATGTGGGGTTAATAGCCAGGCTAGCAAACAAATTATAAAACTTCCCAACTTCATACTCAACTAATCAAGACAAAACAGTGCAAAATGAATGCACACAACTCACTAAACACCATAAAATTATCAACTCCCCATAAGATATAGATTAAACATGGGAGTATAAATCACAACATACAGTCTTTCATTTTCCGCATATGATTTTTTTTTTTTTTTGTCTTTCATATTTCTTTTCGGATTTTTCTTTTCTTTTTCATTTTTCTTCAATTCTTTTTCAATATTCCTCCTTCATTTCCTTCACCCGTCCATCTCATGAAAAGATATAATAACCAACTGCAAATTAACACATTCCCAAAATTGCTACCGTTACTAGCTCGGCTAGGGTAGGAAAAATATGGATTGTAGCTAAATAGGGACAAAATAGGCAATTTGGCTATGTGGAGCTTATGAGTAAAATGAAATAAAGGGGTTGCCTCTCCAAACATGTGTCACCAACCACAGACCCGAATGCATACAGGTACTAAGTAGACTAAACTCATGCTTATGCAATTTGATGTTACATGCCTTATAAGGAGTAACTACTCACTTCCTACATGAACTGGTCATGGATAACACCAGTTATAAAGCTCTAAAACTCAGAAAGATATTGTAGTTTGCCAAAATTTCAAGTCAAGTCTACTTGTTCAACGAATTTTGAAACGAAATTCGAAGAAATTGCTAAAAACTTTTGCTAAAAGACGTGATAAAGTGCAAGGCTTAAGCAAATGACAATTTACAGCGATGAAAAACTCCAATCAGACTCAACCTAAAATGCATAAATAAACGTGATTTTATTTGAATTTTTGTGAATTTTCTAATTTTTTTTTTTTAATGCAAACATTATTTTTATGGGATTGTTTTATAATGCAAACATGAATTTAAATGACATAATTAAACGTGAATGCAAACAAATGATATGCAGACGCAAAAGGATGCATATGCCCTCCCCAAACCAAAACAGACAATGTCCTCATTGTCTTCACAGCTAACCAACAACAGCAAAAAAAAAAAAATGGGAGATGGGGTACGCAAACCTAATACATGTTTCTAAGGGAAATCTATATACAAAACAAGCTAATTACAAGAGATGGAAAAGGAACCAGAAAGCTCACATTATATAGCTTCCCCAAACCAGCATGTCAATTAGGGGAGCGAGTATCCAGCGCACTACTCAGTAAGTGCGCGTGAAACAATCAGCACAGTAGAAGAGGCGGCTACGGCAACAGCAGGGTCCGTAGTCCTATTTGGTATTTTCTGGGCAAAGAGAAACAAATAGAGAATTAAGGGGGGAGGGGGTGCACGAAATTGGGAAGTAATAAGAGGAGTAAATAGGACGAAAGAAATAAGAAGGGTCGAAAAACTCCCCTTATTGTCGATATCTTCTTGATCGAGAAATAGATCTTCTCGATCGAGTTGTCTTCCTCCAAAAACCTCTCGATCGAGTAGCAAAGTTACTCGATCGAGCCTTGGCTAAGCTCTGCTTCCTCGATCGACCAGACTGGCCCTTGATCGAGGACTTGTCTTTCCAATTTCCCCTCGATCGAGTAGTAAACTACTCGACTAAACCCTTTGTTAGCTATCTGCAAAACTAAACAAAAATGCATCCAAATACCAAATAATTGTATAAAACATTGTCTTCGAAACTAATTGTCTTAGAAATGTCTAAAAGGCAGTAACGGTTTTGAGTATAAAATTTGTTACAAATTGCACGGGGTTGCAAACCCGGCTTAACGACCAACGAAGTAAATCGCCCCTCCTTAGGGCTTTTGACTGAACGCAGTTATTTCAGCCATTAAAAGCTTCACTACCGTCCTCCATAGTGCAGCAACAGCGGAGTAGCGGCCTATCACATCATCTAAAAGGCCTTTATCAACCCTTTTCCATTCCTTCTTCTCGGGCGGGACGAAATCTGCAAATCCTCCTCCCGGGTCTTCGAACCGGTCAAGACCTGTATAAGAAGAAACAAAGCGATGTTCCTCCATCTTGCTCCCGAATAGGGGCGGAGGCGTCAAATCAAAAGCAGCATATGATTTAACGGAAGGCGTAGGGTAGATCGTATCAAGGTCAACGAAAGGAATGATAGTACCTTCTACTGAATAGGAATGGTCTTCATTTTCCTTCTTATCGCTAGCCGGGACAGAATCGGGTGTTAAACCATTGCTGAACGCAGCTACTGTAATCGATCGAGAAATTGGGTCACTCGATCGAACTCCCTCTTTGCCAAAATCACTCGATCGACCAATGGTAACAGCTCGATCGAGCAGCTCCTCCCCAGAAGCAGTCGATCAAACATATTGAAGTGCTCGATCGACCATTTCTTCGTCAAAACCATTCGATCGAGCAATGTTGTCCACTCGATCGACCAATTTCTCTGCTGTAACTTCCCCGTCATACATCGCAGCAAGGAAATCATCCTCGAAATCCGAGTCGTACCTGTCAAAATCTATCTCGGTCGTTACTTGAGCGACCTGATGCGTAAGACTTTCAATGGAAGCATTCCTTGATTGTTCCACTTGTTGCGATTGAAGAGTGAGTGTCGCTAATAACGATTTCAGCTCATCGAACTCTTCATTGTTGACAGCGGGAGGGGTGTAATGTTGCGGTGGTGAAGAGGTAAAGGCGGGCTCTTGGAAGCCATGTTGATGGGATGGATGTGGTGTATAACTGCAGGGCGGGAACGAAGCATAATGACTTTGTTTATACTGTCGGTAAGCATGAACTTCGTCAAAATCTGCGAGGCAGCAAACTGCATCGTGTCTCACGATACCACATCTCTCACAAACTGCCACTTGTTGCCCCGGCGAACGGAACATGGGTGGATTCTTCGAAAGTAGCCCGATAAGACCTGAAAGACCTATCAAGACAACACTAAAGAAGAAAATAAGAGCTGCCTCAGGGAAAAATTCCCTGAGACGAATGAAAATAAATGAAACAACAAAACAGGTAGGGCAATTGCCTCCCCGGCAACGGCGCCAAAATTTGATACCGTCGTTTTGGTATCAAAGATAAAATTTATAAAACCAAATTACTAAAGGGTAGTAATAAGGGTCGATCCACAGGGAGGCAAGATATCTATTTTACGTTCGCTTATTTGGTCACCAAACGGGGGATTTGTAATTGTTTGCTAAACTACGAGATTGAGAGAGTAAAAGAATAAAGCAAGGAAAGAGAGAAATATGCTAGGAATCGGTCTACCGTGGCAACTACACTATCGGGTCAACTAGGTCGATCAAATTATTGATAAGAAGAGCGAGGTCGTCACCTTTCGGTCCTTAAACCTACGATTATACCCTTTCGGTCTCTAATCGCCCTACGGTCTCCCTAATTTAGCTTTCGCCCTAGTTAGGTATCACCTATTGTAATTAAGCAAGCCTTCCCTTCCAATCTTTCGATCTAGGTCGGGGGTAACTAATTAATCGGTCTTCTGCATGCATTCACTCGACCCAATCACAATTATATTGCTTAATACAATTCTTATCGCAAAACTAATCTAATCATGTCGATCCTAACATATTACTACCACGGTTTCCCTAATCCTAGCATATCAAAGGGATTAGCTACGCATATTCATAATCGCAATAACAATCATATACGAATAAACTAAATCAAGAGGTATAATAAGGGAATTAATAAGATCTACTAGCATAAGAGAAATAAATAACAGTAGAGAAATTTAGGGGCAATAAGAAAGGAATTGAGAATAAAACTAAATAGAATTAAAGTCTAAGAGAAGAGAAGAAGTTACAAAGGGATCCGACGGAGAAGCGAAGAACGCCGCCCAAAACAATGTAACGTGATACTGAGTAACAGGAAATGTCACTCCTCCCTCCATTAGGTCTAGGTAGTCTCTTATTTATAATAAGAGAACTTATTATCTAAGATAAAATAAATATAACATAACATAAATAAAGTCTCGACATAAGCCTTCTCGATCGAGTGACAATGGGCTCTCGATCGAGCTTCCTTGCGTTAATTCTTCTCGATCGAACAGACACGGAGACTGTTCGATCGAGCATCTCCATTAGAAGCTCCTTCGATCGGACAGACACGGAGACTGTTCGATCGAGCATTCCAGTAGCAGCTTCCTTTCGATCGACCTGTTTGAACACTCGATCGAACATACTCTTCAACGCAGCTACTAGATTGACTTTAATGCCTTAAGTACGACTTCACGCACTCCAATGCAGCGACATTTCCACTCCTAATCTACTCATCTCTTAAATGCAAGCTTGTGGGACGGTTTTAGGCTCAAATACCGCTCCTTTGGGTACATTCCTGCAAATGACACAAGAAACACCAAAGTACGCAATACGGGGCATATTCGTAGAAAATGACTATAAATAAAGTGCAGAAATGCGTGCTAAAAGGGTCCTAAAACACTGTGTAAATAACACGCATCACTATCAAAATAACTGCTACCACTCTCCTACATGATATGATGCACAAGGAGGTAGAGGTATATGTCGATGACATGATCGTCAAATCAAGAGAACTGGGCGGCCACATCAGCGCCCTCCGAAAATTCTTCGCTCGTCTGCGGAAGTATAACATGAGACTAAATCCTCAGAAATGTGCATTCGGGGTCACCTCCGGAAAAATCCTGGGACATGTCGTCAGCAAAAGAGGCATTGAGATTGATCCGACCAAAATCAAAGCCCTTCAACAAATGCCTCGGCCTAAGAACGAGAAGGAGATTCAGGGATTTCTCGGCCAGGTTCAATACTTCAGCCGCTTCATAGCCAAGCTCACCATGATTTGTGAACCAATCTTCAAGAAGCTTCGCGCCTCCGATCACACCGATTGGGATGACGACTGTCAGAAGGCCTTCGACAGGATAAAGGAAATCCTATCCAAACCTCCTGTCCTCATGCCACCTCAACAAGGGATTCCCTTATCCCTATACCTGACTGTCACAGACACAGCCATGGGAGCAATGCTAGCACAAACAGTCGACGGTGAAGAACGAGCCATCTACTACATTAGCAAAAAGTTCATCGATTATGAGACGAGGTACACCCAACTGGAAAAGACATGCCTTGCCCTAGTATGGTCAACAAAGAAGCTGCGGCATTACATGCTCAGCTATACGGTCCACATCTATTCCAAGATGGACCCGGTCAAATACATCTTCGAGAAACCCGTACTAAACGGAAGGCTATCTTGGTGGACACTCATGTTGTCCGAATGTGATCTCAAGTTTGTACACCTCAAGGTTATCAAGGGAAGGGCAGTCGCCGATTTCCTGGCAGAAAATCCCGTCAACGAGGACCTATACTTCGATGGCGAATATAATCTGAGAGGCTTCGGGGTAGGAATCCTTCTAATATCACCAGAAGGATAACATGTTCCGATCTCGGTCAAGCTAGACTTCGTCATCACCAACAATGCCGCTGAATATGAAGCATGCCTCTTCGGCCTACAAGCAGCCATAACACTTGGCATCAAGAGACTGAGGGTCCACGGTGACTCCTCGCTCATCATCAATCAAGTATCCGGATCATGGAAAATCCGAAGTGACAGCTTAGCTCCCTACCGAGCGAAAATCAATCAAGAGGCCGAGTTCTTCGACCAAGTCGACTACTTCCACTTGCCACGAGAGGAAAATCAATTTGCCGATGCCCTAGCGAAACTTGCCGCACTCGTCAATATACCTGACGACATGACGTCAATGCCCCTATGTGTCGAGAGAAGGAGTAAGCCAGCTCACATTTGCGCCATTAACAGCGACGAGGAAAGCCATGATGAACCCTGGTACCAAGCCATCCCCAACTACAAAACCAAAAACGAATTCCCTCCTAACTCTGATCAAAGAGGACAAAGAGCCATCCGTTTACTTGCATCACAATTCGTGATAAACCAAGACCAACTATACAAAAGAACACCCCAAGGTATTCTCCTCCTTTGGATTGACCATCACAAAGCCAAAAACGTCATGGGAGAGGTCCACGACGGAGAATGTGGCCCTTACATGAGCGCAATGATGCTTACCCGAAAAATCATGCGGTTAGGTTATTATTGGACCACCATGGAAGTCGATTGCCGTGGCTACGTCAAACATTGCCACAACTGCCAAATCTTCGCCAACATACAACACATACCACCACACCTTTTATACACCATGACATCACCCTGGCCTTTCTCAACCTAGGGCATCGACATCATCGGGAAAGTCTACCCGATAGGCACTAAGGGGCATTGCTTCGTACTTGTCGCCATCGACTATTTCACCAAATGGGTGGAAGCACAGTCATATGCAGTCTTGACCGCCAAACAAGTGGCCAAGTTGATCCAAAACAACATCATCTGCCGATATGGGGTACCCCATGAAATTATCAGCGATCAAGGCTCTCACTTTCGGGTGGAATCACAGGCCTTGCTGGACAAATACAAGATCAAACGACATCGATCATCCCCCTACCGTCCCCAAACCAACGGGGCGGTGGAGGCAGCTAACAAAACTCTTGTCACCATTATCAAGAAAATGCAAGACAACTACCGCGATTGGCCGAGCAAACTCCCATTCGCACTCTGGGGATATCGAACCTCCATCCGAACACTGACAGGCGCCACACCCTTCTACCTAGCATACGGTATGGAGGCGGTTCAACCGGTAGAGTTAGAGGTCCCTTCTCTACGCATCCTACTGGAGAGTTAGGTCCCTGAGGCGGAATGGACCCGTCGAAGGTACGAACAACTCACTCTTCTAGACGAGCGGCGGCTTAACGCCTTGCACAACGTCCAGCTATACCAACGACGTATACAACGGGCATTCAACAAGAAGGTTAAACCCAGGAACCTCAAGGAGGGCGACTTGGTCCTCACGTCAGTTCGAGCACCATTACCCGTCGATCCGAGGGGAAAGTTCAAACCCAACTGGGCCGGGCCATAACTGGTCAAGAAAATACTTTCGGGGGGTGCAATGAGACTGAGTGACCTAGACGGGGAGGATTTTACAAACCCGACCAACCTAAACCAACTTAAGAAATACTACCCTTAAACCGTAGCAGCCAACAACCTAACCCTAGTTTTACAACTAGCAACCACCTTAACCCTCTTCAAGTCAAGTTCCTTAACGCGTTCTGATTTGAAATTGCCAACCTCTCGATACTTCATCAATATAATCCTCAAAGAAGGCACGGTTGGCCTTGCCAACCTCTCGATACTTCAAATCGACAACCTCGTCCTTACGGGATTTGGACCTCTCCTCCAAGGATGAAGCTCTTGACCACTTGACATAAGCGGGAGACTAGTCACCCATGTCGTGGCAACAGGGTTTGGTACCTCCCAAAGTGGCCGGGTGGCCCACCATCTTTCGAAGACCTCCACAAGCTCAGAGTTCCGGAAAACATTCTCTTGGACAAGAGTATCTTGAGCGGGCACCTTTTGTTGACGCCCCATTTGCCTCATGAGCCTTTCGGGATAAATGAAGGAGGCAACCTTCAAACCCACCACCATCAAAGAACGAGGACTAGCACCCGAAGTGGGCAACCCCGTGAAGGACCTCAAGTGCCACCATGGAACCACCCAAAGGATGTGAGGACCGCCCTCCTCCGCCAATTTCGCGGCCCAATAGGCCTCGGTGGAAGCAAAGCTACCCGAGTACAACTTCTTCCTCATAGTAAGGTGACGGAAGGAATAAGAGGAGGAATCAATCGGAGGCTCTACATACCTTACCCTCTCCAATAGCCACACTTGGAGGATCCTTGGAGATCCAAACGAGGGAGCTTCTCCACAAGAGCCCTCCTTGTCCAAAGCTTGGATAATCTCGCCAAGCACCAACCATGATGGATCTCTACCATGCTCCATTTGCTCAACTACATGTACAAGGGTCATGCTACCATAGCATTTTGGCCCCTCCTTCTTCAAAGCATCAACAAAGAGGTATACATGGACAAGGCAAAAGGCAAGAGCCCTTCTCCTAGCCACCTCCGAAACACTGGCATCCAATCGGTTTGAGAAAATGTTGATGAGAGCCAACATATCCACACCATGGGGAGCAAGAAGAAAGTTGACTTGGCTTGTTGACAAGCCCAACATTGAACGGAATTTCTCCTTATAACACAACTGAGTCGGATGAAGCACCGGAACACAACCCGGTCACCCACCAATGGCTCCAACTTCTTCGGCAAGAGGACAAATTTCACCTTTCGGGAAAACGAAAACGTGATGTTTCGAATCCCAGAACCGAGAGCATGCTTCAAGAAATGAAGATTGCGCCTTTACTTGACGAAGCACCAACAATTGACCAACTCCCATGCAAACGAGTTGATACTTCTCGGGAGGCGACAAATCCCGACACCATTGTAGCAACGCATTCTCAAAGGCATCCATGAAATGTTTTTGTGGAAGAAGAAGAGGTTTTGTAGAGATGTTTTTTGTGTTTCGGATGATGAAACAATGAAGCACAAACATACCTATTTATACAAAACAACCAGCGCGTTTTTTTTTTTCAGAAAAAGGGAGAGCTGGCTCCTATCGCCAAGTGGCTCGCGCCTCTTTGGGCCTATTCTCAGGATTCCCACCTTGAATTGTCCCTTTCAAGTTGTGTTTTCTCCTGACACCTCAAACCTCCCGCCGGAATGCTCGCGCCTCTTCGGGATGGTCCAGTACATTTTGTGTTTCCTCACACTCACATTTCCTTGTTTTCGCGTTTTACGAAATCCGATACGGTTTTCATGACGCAGCTTTAAACATACGGATTTTTTTCTTTCTTTTTTAAAAGGGGGAAGGGCTAGTCGCCCCGATCCGCGACGGATCGTTTCCATGTCAGTCGAAATTCCGAATTTTTTTTTCGCAATTTTCCCAGCAAAAAATAAAAATCGAAAATTGATAACACAACATCAGTTTTCCTCAAAAATTCAAGCACTCACAAATTCGAGTCTTGATCTCACAAAAACCAAGTCAAATACACTCGCAAAAAAATCTATTCTAAAATTCACCCCTGGGGGTTTGAGTTTGAATTTTTCGGGTTACAAATCGATTTCAACAAATTCGATGCAGTTTAATTCAAAACACGAGTTAATTGCTCAATTTTCAAATTAATTCCTTTTGAGAAGTCCAAACGTGACGACTTGCCGCGGAATTTTCAAAATATCATTTCAAATTTCAATTTTTAACTTCGTGTCATCGCGGTTAAATTTTGTTTTCAATTGAATGCTTTTTACGTATTTACATTTATGCGTATGTGCTACCTGTCGCCTGTTTTCTACACTAATAATGCAGGAACTGGTGCAAAGCAAAAGGGGAACTGACAACCGACAACGCTTCTCCGAAACACAACACAAAAAGCCAAAATCACAAAATAAACCACAATCCAAAAACACATATATACAAACCGCCTCACGCAAAATACATCGACGCACGTTCGATACAAGCGACTGACCGTACAAACGAAATCCGGTACAGACATTTATCATACAGACACTGGCCTAAGACAACAAACTGGGGGCTACCTGCCACCTACCAGACTAAGCACTCCCTATCCTTCCCATCAGAAAAGAAAAGGAGCAACACAGGAAACAGAGGAGTAACAACGGAAGCAGAGGTGGTTACCACGACGGTAATACCTCGCTCCTACTCCACGACAAAAAAAGAAGACAGTGTCTGGCAGACTTCGGGTGACGCGACAACCGAGAATCGTAACTTAGCACGTTATCCCGACATTGACCTCCAATCATCAGAATTCAAGGATGAAAGGGAACCATCACACCGGGCGTTACCCCGATGTTGAACCCCAATCACCAGAACTCGACAACAATCAAAGACGACAACATGGGATAACACGCCCGTATTGAACCCCACTCATCGGACATCCGAACCTCTGCAGACAACGACCAACGATCGATACCCGATCATTGGCCGGGCAAAGGCCGCCAAAGAGAAACACAACCAAGCCTGTAACAAAAAACAGTCGTCGCTGCTCCTTCCGGATCATCCTCCTCCTCCAAGACCTCAGCAATGGACCCGACAGGTCCCGAGCACTCCCCTGCAATCAAAAGAACAAACAAAGAACGTCAGCCGAAATTTCGGCATTACGACGGCGTAAAATGGACAAATCCAAAAAAAACCTGCAAAGCAGAACGAGGGCATCCTGCCCAAACCCAACCAAACAAAAACAATTCAAAAAAAAAAAAACGCACAAAAAACGACTCGCCCTTCTTTTCAAGCAAAAGACGAGTCAAAACAACAACAAACAAAAATGGTATCTCAAGACCCACACAAGGTCCGCCAACAACCCAAAATACGTTCCTGATGCAATGGGGTATTTTTCCACAGCTAAAAAAGGCAATTTCTACGCCAGTTTGAGCGCAAACCGGTCAAAATTTCAAAATACGACCACAACGAGGCGACGTGATTTTACCACGTCTCAAAGCGACCTAAACTAACAATAAGGTCCATTTCAAGACAAACTGACTCAATTCAAGCCCAGACAAGCGATTATTTCGTCAGACAGGAGACTGCTTCAAAGGCAAAAATTCCAATTTTTGCCCACAACACCCGACAAAGGTCCACAATGGCAAACACAGTCTTTCCCGACTACAATACAACCTAGTGGGACCCATTACCCAAGCAAATAAACTTGGCATTGTGAAATGAGACGGTTTCTTTGCCTCACTCACGTTTTTCGAGCATAGGGGACGTAAACGGGGACCAAAATGCAAACTAAAAGCACCCCTATACTCCTAAACAGGTTTCTAACCTAATGCAATCATCAATTTCACTCGAAATGGGCTCCATAAAAAACGCCCAAATCGATTTTAAGGGTACAAAATTCCGCCCTAATTCAATCAATCAAAAGACCAACAAATTCAAATGGATTCAAGAGGAAATACATACCTTGAGATGACATGTTGACAATGGCACGGACTGGAACAAGCAAGAAGACCAACAATGGCGGTTTTTGTTTGTTTTGTCGAGAGGATGAAGAAGACAAAATGAGAATGGCGAGCAAACCAATCTCGCGTCTTTTACAGAAAAATAGGGAACCCCCTTACCTCGCCAAGTAGCTCGCGCCTCAACAGGGTGTTCCCTCTTTATTCAGCGAAATTTTGGGTTTTGGCCTAATTTCCTATAACAAACCTCAAATTCAAACGACGGTAATTAAAACCGTCATTTCAAAATAATAATGAAAATTCAAAATTCACTATTTCTTCAAAATTCAAACGACGACAATTAAAACCGTCATAATAATAGTGAAAATTCAAAATTCACTATTTCTTCAAAATTCAAACGACGGCAATTAAAACCGTCATTTTCAACAATAATAGTGAAAATTCAAAATTCACTATTTCTTCAAATGTCGAACGACGACAATTAAAACCGTCATTTTCAACAATAATAGTGAAAATTCAAAATTCACTATTTCTTCAACAATAATAGTGAAAATTCAAAATTCACTATTCAAACGTCGGCAATTAAAACCGTCATTTCAACAATAATAGTGAAAATTCAAAATTCACTATTTCCTTCACACGTCAACGGCGGCAACATAAACCGTCACTTTAAAAATAATAGTGAAAATTCAAATTCACTATTTCTTCACATGTCAACGGCGGCAACATAAACCGTCACTTAAAAAATAATAGTGAAAATTCCAAATTCACTATTTCTTCAAATGTCAACGGCGGCAACATAAACAGTCACTTCAAAAGCATAATAGTGAAATTCAAAATTCATTATTTCCACGGCGGCATCAAGAGTCCGCTATTTCAAAACAAGCCCATCCAACGCGGCTATTCTCACGGTCGATCAACCGACCCCACCATGGCTGGCGAGCCATACAACGCACTGCGGCTGGCGAGCCCTCCTCATGTACGCACCATGGCTGGCGAGCCTTACTACGCACCGCGGCTGACAAGCCCTCCTTATATACGCACCATGACTGACGAGCCTTACAACGCACCGCGGCTGGCGAGCCCTCCTCATGTACGCACCATGGCTGGCGAGCCTTACCACGCACCGCGGCTGGCGAGCCCACTACAACAAATCCCTTATATTGATGACGCTTCTGTATAGACGCTTTCATAAAGCGTCGACCGTATAATTAACCCTCCATTTTAATATCTTGATATGACCGCCACTCTCTAGTAAATAAGGCGCAATTTTGAAATTTTCTAATTTTCACCTAATAACCCTCCACTAGCAGCTATTCCCATTTCCGCATACCACTCAATCTATCTAACTTTTCGCATTCTTCAAAAGAAAAACCCTAACCCACTGGCAATTTCTAATTCAATCATCAGATATCAGCACTTTCTCGTTCGATCATCAGCAATGAAAAACCCTATATCCTTATCTAATTCAATCATCATCTTCCGCACTTTCTCGTTCAATCATCAGAAAAGATTGGTAATTCAATTCCGATTCTTCACAAGCAATCATAGGTTCGGTTCTACTTCTCATTGATTTTCCAATTTATGTTTTTACCTAACTACTATTAAAATTACTCGGAAGTTATTGCTAAATCGTAATCGATTTAGTCGAATTATAGGCACGTATGATAATATCGAATCTACAGATACAAAGTCATGATTTTTCTTTAATTTTTCTGCATATTTTTATGTAGACGATTGATTGTAATTCTTCTTTAGCTTGTTAGCAAAGTTTAGATTTAATTATCCATGATTTGTGATTTTGGGCTTGTTTCCTCTACAATTTGCTATGGTTATTATCAAGTTTTGATCCAAAAGAAGAGGTTTTGTTATCCTCTGCTTCATGAAGATTGTGATCTTACTATTATATTGCTAATTATTGTTTCAATTAATATGTAGCTATGTTACTGATTGACTATAACGTGTGGGCTTCATGTGTGTGACAATGGAATTAATAGTAGGATATTCTATGAGAATCATTGTGGCATTCCTATGAGAATCATTGTGGCATTCCTTTGTGTAACAATGGAATCAATTCAATGACAATCATTTTGTCAATAACTTCAATGTGAATGTGCCAGTATAGCAAACGATAATTATTACAGCTACAACAAGATCCGACTTATCTCCTTGAAAGCGTATTGTTGACTTTTGTCGGGTCAAGATTTTTGATAATGGTTAGTAACTGTGAGAACGGTGCTTGAATCACCATCACTTGGATTAGGTATGCCATGTATGACTCGATGAGGGTGCTCCAAAAAAAATAGAAAAAAAAGCCAAAACTATAAGAGTCTGGAAAGTGATTAGGAGCCCAGTAACAAAGAGGAGCGGTGTAATACAGAGAATTCAAATAACTGAAATGTAGAATTTTATGGTTCAAACATTAGGCGAGTCTCTTGTACAACTTGAAGCAATCATAACTTAATGTATAAGCTTGAACACGATAACATAACAAAAGCTTTAATTATTTTTTAGTTAGTATAATTTGTTTATGACTGAATATGTCCTGATATTTTTGTTATTGTTGTAGGATAATAAAGGTCACTTTGATCAATGATGAGTTATCGAAGCTAAAGAACACGGGTTTAGATGACGATGAAGGAGGATGAAGTGCAAAAAATGAAAGAAATTAAATACATCAGCAGCTGTATCGTCTTCCCTCATTGTATCCGATTCAGGCGATGAGAGATAGGGACCAATTCGTCCTCCAAATATGCTAACATATGAGATGATTTCTCAATTCTATTTCTATTATTGCTTTTCTGATCAAACACTATCATAATAGCCATTCTTTATATCTGACTATAACATAATGAACATACATATGGACTTTTGCCTTTTGAATGCTGGACTAGACTAAACGAAGTTATTTCAGTTATCCTGATTTGTAACAACATATTATAAGAGAGTTATATACAAGATCTCTATATGTGGTGCATATCCATTTGCTATCATTTTATGCTTTCTTAAGTTAACTATTCAAGTGGGGAGTGTTACTCTTGCATTATTATGTATAACTGCTACCGAAATCGCTCATTTATTTTGACGAGTAATATTCGTTTTCTAGACAGTTCTTTTCTAATGTTTAGCAATGTCTTTGGTCTTTTACGAGTTGTTAAGCTGGCATCGTATGCTATCATATTGTTTCCCAATTCCACAAGTTCTATATACTAGTGTATATCTTTATATTTGAAGATTATGTTAGTTGATGAGTACCTAAAAATTTAGGTATGTAGAACAAATGCTCATAGTTCTGATCTAGATAAATTATTCGCTACTACTCGATTCACTGTTTGATTTATGTTATTCCAGGACTTCCTCTTACGTACTATTCAGATATATTCATGTTAATTATATTTTGTTTGCCATTATAGGTTTCAGATTCGTCGGATGGTCACGATTCAATTGCCAATCAATTCTAATTCTTCGACTCACAAAAACGATACAATCTGCTTATTACATATCATAGGTACGGTTTTCTCATTCATTTTCGATTAGTTGTATGTTGTTGATGTTAATTTTAATTGCTTTAATCGGGTTATGGGCGTGCTTCATAATTTTGATCATCACCAAAGATTATTAAGTTATTGCTTTCGGGACATATTCAGATAGTTCGGTGTTATCTGAATTCGATTTCGTTCTTTGTTTAATTTTGAATCTTATTTTTCGTTTGATTTTAAGTTCAATTATGAAATTTAGGGTTTTCTTTTGTAGTTTTAAGATTCAAATTGGAGTTGTTAATTTGAGTTTCTTTTTTAATTATGTTCCTGATTTCATATTTACATGATTTGCTTGGTAATTTTTGTATAAAATATCGCTCACCAGGAACTAACTAGATAAAATAGACATAAGCTTCAACATCCTCTGGTTCATTGAGTTCGAGTGATCGTAAATGGAGGAGCATAAACATTGAATTCCACCTCTTTCAATTTCGATTTGATTCCTAGCCAATGTCAAAGGGGTTCAATATGTGAGTGTGAATATCGCTTAAATCTGTGGAATTCACCCTACTCGTTACTCATTGCCGACCCAAATAACCTGTTTGCCAATCCTAATCATACCTACCTTGCCCCCTTGTTTGAGATTCGAATATTACACCTGCTGGACCATTGCTAGAAAGCTCTGAATACTGTGTATACACATGTCCCTTAAATGTCCTCCCTCCTACATCACTTGTTTATCGGTTTTCCCTCTTTTTTGGTGCTGCATTCTCTGATATAGCAATTTATGTCTTGCTTGTGCTCCTGGCTTTCTTTAGTCAAGTTCCCCAATTTTACTGACCAGCTCCTTGACGAGTCCTTGTCAGTTCTAGTTATGCTGCATTATGACTGGTTGTGAATTGTCATATTGTGATTATCCGGTTTCTGAGTCGAATAGGATATGCTTTGTTAGAGGGGAAATTTTTGATTGACTTTGAGGATTGCCAACTTTGTTGAGATACTATGAGAGTAGTGACGTCGATAGTGCTTTATTTGTTAATGGTCGGGCAGTTATTGAGGGTCACCACTAGGCATGGCATTGAATCGGTTTTAGATTTGGCTTAAAATTATCCAAGACTATTCTTGACTCATTCGGATGATTGATTCAGATCCAAAAATAGATTCGTATTTTCCTTCAAGTTGATATGGTTTCAGTTTGCTATCAGCCTCATCCCTAGTCTTTATTATTATCTAGTGGGTTATTTTGGTTGAAGAAAGGTAGATTCTGAGGTCACTCAATAATATGACCGATACAACATAAAATTTTGAAACATTTTTGTGATATATAAAGTGCCGTTAGTGTATTTGTACTAATCAAACATATTCATATAAATTATATTTTGTTTGCGTATATAGGTTTCAGATTAATTAGATGGTGATGATGCGCCGTCATATGTTGATTGAAGATGCGCCTTCATATGTTAATTGAAGTCCCTTTGACATTGCGTCTACATAATTGAAACCCCTACGACATTCAAACTACGCAATGTCTTTGTCTAGCTAGTTACGTAGCATTTTTTACGATTTTTTTGGACAACTTTATGTTGGATTTTACTATCTTCCGGATCCCTTTTGATATTTTTGATTTTGTCGTACTAAAAAGTACGTACTAGTTTATATTTAGTTAAATTGTCTATGCTAGCTAGCTATTGTATTTGTGACGGAGACGATATATGTATCATAACGTATGATTATTTATAAAAGTACATGGGTACGTTATTAATTATATATATTGCATTTTTTTTATGATTTAGTAATAGCTAGTAGTACTATACTATTTATAGGTCTATTCAATTAATCTCTACGATTTTATCAGAAATCAAAAAGCCGTGTGTCTCATTGAGTTACAGCTAGAGTTAGTTGTACGAGTTGGGTTAGTAACTTTGTAATCCGTAGAAAAGTACTAAATTTATTAATCGAGAATAGTGGACGTAGGTTTCGACTTGTGAAACTGAACCACTTCAAAAACCGTGTGTCTCCTCTCTTTCGTTTGTTTGTTTGTTTTGTTTCATATTCATTAGTTGATTAGTTAAAGTTTAATCAATAAACTTTAAATAATCAATTATATTCATACAATCGAAAAAGCTTTCAAAAGTTTTAAATCCTCAATTCACCCCCCCCTATTGAGTATTTCGGATCGATAGACTCTTCAATTGCTATCAGAGCCTCGTGCTCTTGATTGCCTAACCGCAAAGAGGCTGATCTGTCTATCTTTATTTATTTATTTTATCGTTTTATATTCCGCTGCCTATCACGTGATAAATGGATTCTAAATATCTCAAGTGTCCCGTCTTTGATGGGAATAATTATGGATTGTGGAAAAACATGATGACTCACTATGTGAAAGGTCACGATTGGGAGTGCTGGAGGATTATCCAAAACGGACCGCACAAAATTCTTGTAGGATCCGAGGAAGGCACTACCTATGAAAAGAAAGAAGAGGACTATGTCGAGACCGACTACAAGAAGGCCGAAAAGAACTCCAAAGCAATAAGTCTCCTGCAAAACGGAATGACTTCTACAGAGTTTGATCGATTTTCTTCGTGCTCTACGGCCAAGGAGATATGGGATGGGCTTGAACTAGCTTATGAAGGTACTTCCATTGTTAGGAAGCACCGAATAGATTTGCTTATGCAAAAATATGAGCTATTCATTATGGAGCCTAATGAGTCCTTAGATAGTATGTCCGCAAGGTTTTCAAGTATCATAAACGAACTGAAAAACCTAGGTAGAAAATTCAGTACTGAGGACATTGCTAGAAAGGTTTTTAGGAGCCTGACTAAGAAGTGGCGTGCTAAAGTCACTGCAATGGAGGAATCACGAGATCTTGAAAACCTATCCTATCAAGAACTCATCGGTGCTCTCATGGCTCATGAAATTACTCTTAACAAAGATGATGCTGAACCAAGCCGTAATAAGAGTATGGCCTTAAAGAGCGAAGAAGTTGATTCTGAACTAGAGGATGAAACTGTTTTGTTTGCACGCCGTTTCAAAAATAAGATATTTCGAAACAAACAAACAAAATCATCCTACAACAACAACAACAACAACAAGTCATCCAATAAAAAGGTTACATAATCAAAGTCATCTTTCGCAAACAGAGGTTGCTTCAAGTGTGGAGAATCTGATCACATGATCAAGGATTGTCCAACATGGGAGAAGATCAAGGACAAGACAAAACGTGATAAGACAAAGAGGGAATTCAAGCAGGTTATGATGGGTTCGTGTTGGGAGACCTTGACTCAGAAGATGACGAGGGATCTGAAGATGACGAAGTAGCCAAACCTTTGTCTCAGCAGCGTCAGTCTTGACCTAATCTCCGACAGCGACGATGAAAGCACAAACTCACACTTAAATTATTGCTTTCTTGGAGAATCACACGAAGATGACGATGAAGAGGTAAGTTATCTTGAGCTTAAAAAACGCGTTAAGAAATTGTCTAAAAGTGCTTTAATTTAATTCTTTGAACAATCTCTCGACAATTGTCACGAACAGGACTTGGAGCTAGAAGATCTAAAGGAACAGATTCTTGAAATTGCAGAAGAGAATCATACTCTGAAGGCCAAAGCTAAGAAGTTAAAATCTAAGGTTATAGCTGAGAAAGCAACAACATTAGATTCTACTATGGCTGAAAAGAAGGAGTTAGAGTCCAAAGTTATAGCTAATGAAGCTATAACTTCAGACCTAAAGCTTAACATCAAGCACCTTCAAGCCAAAGTTATAGCTAATGAAGCTATAACTTTAGAACTTAGAAAAGTCTGAGAACTTTTGGAAACTAAGGTCACATCTGATGAAGCAGTGATCTTAGACCAAAAGAAAGAGATAGATTCCCTTTAAAAGCAATTAAAGGAATCTAAGACCGACATGATCAATGTTAAGAAACAACATTCCGATGTTGTATTGCTTCTTAACAAACGATTCCAAGACTTTCGTGATAACTTTAAGAAAGATAATGATGTAGATCACACGAAATGTTAAGAGGAAATTAAAACCCTAAAAGACCTACTTCTACATGCTAGAAAGGTCCATGATAAGTGGGAAGGTAGCACAAAATTCCTAAACTTCCTAACCGAACAATCTGACAATAATATGAAGATGGGGTTAGGACATGAGTGCTACAGCCGTAGAGATCACTCTAAATGCAAATCAACACCTTCGGATTTTGATTTCAGAAAAAGGAAGTATGCTGATCTTCCTGAATATCTGATTTGCAATTACTGTGATCATACGGGTCACATCCAAAACAATTGTGTCAAAAAGGCTCATGATATACGAAAAAATGCCGACCATGCTAAAACTGATGACACGGTTGTCAAAGATGATGAAGCCCCCATAAATGAACCTAACGAAGTAAGGAACAATAAATTTCGTTGGTTCTATGACATGGCCTTCGACTACACCAAGAAACCGAGCACTCCACAAAACCCTTGTCAACCTAAACCTAGTAAACCTGTTCACAAGGGAAACAGTCAAGATAGACCCAGAGAAATTCCTAAACCGAGAGAAAACCCTAAACCTAGAACTCCTCCCAAGCAAAATAACCCAAGAGTTAGAAAAACAGTTATTAGACAAGTTTGGGCTCGAAAGGATTTAGTATATAGAGTAACTAATCATAAGGGACCCAGCTTAGCTTGGGTACCTAAAAACTGTATCTAATCCCTTCTGCAGGAAGTAGTGAAAGAAAACAATCAATGGTATCTTGATAGTGGATGTTCAAGACACATGACTGGAGATAAGAATCTGTTTCTTTCACTCAAGCCCTTCAACGGAGGAAAAGTGACGTTCGGGGACAACAAAAAGGGAAAAGTAATCGGCGTTGGCAAAATCGGAATTTCTAAGTCTCACGCGATTAGTGACGTTTATCTCGTGGACGGTCTAAAACATAACTTGCTAAGCATATCTCAACTATGTGACAAAGGTAACAAAGTCGTTTTCCATACTGATAGTTGTCGCATTATAATCGAAAAAACTAGCAATGTTATTCTTGAAGGCCACAGGAAAAGAAATGTTTATATGGTAGATTTAAATGCTGTGCCTACTAACTATTTTTCATGCATGAAAGTTACACTTGATGATCCCTATTTGTGGCATAAAAGGTTTGGTCACATTAGCTCACTAACCTTGAACAAACTCAGGAAGTGGGACTTGGTTGAAGGGTTACCTAAAATCAAGTTCGACCAAGAAAAGATGTGTGATACGTGTGCCAGGTGCAAACAAGTAAGATCATCGTTCAAACCTAAAAGAGTAGTAAGCACAAATCAAGTCTTGGAATTAGTACACATGGATTTATGTGGACCCATGAAGGTAAGGAGTAGAGGAGGATCCAGGTACGTCTTCGTTCTTGTAGATGATTACTAGAGGTATGTATGGCCTATCTTTCTTCATTCAAAAGATGAAACATTTGATGAATTTGATTGTCTTATGAAACGTGTTCAAAACAAATATAAGACAAATCTGATATCTATTCGCACGGATCATGGCACCGAGTTTGACAATCAAGCCTTCATAGAATATTGTAGAGTTAATGGTGTAGGGCATAACTTTTCTGCACCAAGAACTCCTCAACAAAACGGTGTCGTTGAACGTATGAATAGAACTTTGGAAGATATGGCTCGTACAATGCTTTTATGTAGTGGTTTCCCTCGTAACTTTTGGGCTGAAGCCATTAGTACTTCTTGCTACATCCATAATCGTGCTATGATCTGATCTATTCTTAAGAAAACCCCCTACGAACTCCTTAGAGGTCGAAAACCTAATATCTCCCATCTTCGTTGCTTTGGGATTAAATGTTTTGTTCACAATAACGGTAAAATCCGGTTAAGTAAGTTCGACCCTAGAAGTGATGAGGCGATTTTCATAGGATACTCAGATCATAGCAAGGCTTACAAAGTCTTCAATAAGAGAACACTCTGTATTGAAGAAAGTGTCCACGTTATTTTTGATGAAGATAACGTGTTTGATAAGCCTTTACAGGACGAGGAAGAAGACTTGGATGAACCCGACTTTCGTCTTTCAAGAGACGATCCCCCGGAACTGGAATTGGAGGATAATGAAATTGAGGGAACAAGTGATGAACTTGATCGTTCCTCAAAAGATAAAAAGGAGAGAACCAATGTTATTATAGTTGATGATACTATAACATTGACTCAAAATAAGGACTCCCAAACTAATGTTATAGGTGATGTTACTATAACATTTGATCCAAATCAAGGTGTAGAGTACGATGTTATAAACGGCTCTAATACAACATCCGGATTGGATTCAGGGGGAACTTCCTCCAATTCCGATCCAAATGAAGTTGGGTCAAGCTCAAACAACGATGAAGAACCTAGTACTTCAACAAAATGGAAATACAAGAGCTCACACCCCATGGACAATATTCTAGGGAATATTAAGAAGGGTATGCAAACAAGACGATCCTTGAATAAGTTCTGCTCTTTCTACTCTTTTCTATCCATGATCGAACCAACAAATATCAATGAAGCTCTTGCAGAATCAGATTGGATTGTCGCTATGCAAGAAGAGCTACAACAGTTCGAACGAAACAAGGTTTGGCATTTAGTTCCTAGACCAAAGGATCGATCTGCCATTGGAACAAGGTGGGTCTTTAAGAACAAACTAGATGATGCCGGAATCATTTTCAGAAACAAAGCAAGATTGGTGGTCCAAGGTTATAATCAACAAGAAGGAATAGATTATGACGAGACTTTCGCACCTGTTGCCCGTCTTGAAGCTATTAGACTTCTGATAGCATTTGCAGCACATAAAGGAATGAAGCTCTTCTAGATGGACGTCAAGACAGCATTCCTGAATGGGTATTTACAGGAAGAAGTCTTCGTTGAACAACCCCCCGGATTTGAGAATAGCAAATTTGAAGATCACATCTTCAAGTTGGATAAAGCCCTATACGGATTGAAACAAGCACCTAGGGCATGGTACGACAGATTATCCAAGTTTCTACTTGACAGTGGATTCAGCAGAGGATCTGTTGATAAAACCCTATTTCTAAAATCCGAGGGTTCTGACCTTTTGGTTGTTCAAATATACGTCGATGACATTATCTTTGGATCGACCAATCAAAACCTATGCAAATACTTCTCTGAGTTGATGACTTCCGAGTTCGAGATGAGTATGATGGGAGAATTGAAATTCTTTCTAGGTCTGCAAATACAACAAACTGATGAAGGTATTAAGATTCATCAACAGAAGTATATTAAGAAATTAATTCGAAAATTCGGAATGGAAAATTCCCATGCTATGTCTACTCCAATGGTCGAGAATAAGAAATTGACATTAGATGAAAACGGTAAATCAGTTGATGAAACTACATACCGTGGAATGATTGGGTCACTGTTATATTTGACCGCAAGTAGACCCGATATTATGTTTAGCGTATGCGTTTGTGCGAGATATCAATCATCTCCCAAAGAATCACATATGACGGCCGTAAAACGAATTTTACGATATTTAATTGGAACGGCCAAGCTGTATTTATGGTACCCGATGGATTGTAACTTCGATCTAGTCGGTTATTCCGATGCCGACTACGCAGGATGTTCTTTAGACAGAAAAAGCACGTCGGGTGTCGCCACATTTGTCGGATCGTGTATCATTACGTGGGGTTCGAAGAAGCAAAATTCGGTTGCCCTCTCAACTGCTGAAGCCGAATACATCGCTGCAGGACTGGTATGTACTCAATTATTATGGCTTAAGCAACAATTACTTGATTATGGTATTGATGTAGGATGTATTCCTATTTTATGTGATAATACTAGTGCGATAATAATTTCTAAAAATCCCGCACAACATTCACGTACCAAACATATTGAAATAAGACACCATTTTATTCGAGACCATGTTGAGAAAGGGAATATAAAACTTGAGTTTTGTAGTACGGAAAAACATTGGGTGACATTTTGACAAAATCGTTAGCTAGAGAACGATTTGAGACTTTACGGTTGGAAATGGGTTTAATCGGTGGTACCTAAGCTTCTATATATGTTTAATTTTCCTACGACTGACTAGTTTAAGTTAAGATTGTATGACTGTGTCCGTATATTGCGTTGCATGAATAATTTCGTTTATAGGAAAATATTTATCATAAATTCTATTTGTTATTTAGAATTTAATTGTCATACAAACTTTATCTTTTATCAAGATACACCATATTTTTATTTTTCCAAATTACATAAAATTCTCCTAAAAATAGTTTCACCAAATTGTACGTATTATGCTTCCTATTCCTAAATAAACTTCAAATAATTATCTTTTCCATATCTTATCTTTTACCATAATTAATTTGATCACCTACCATCCTATTCCTACCTTAATTGTTATCACTATTTGACACTTACCATAATTGATTAACACTTGCCTAAGACCTAGACCTAGCCTTATAATTACCCCCCTCTCCTTTGCCGTGTAAATCATTACCACACCCCACTTGCATATTTTTTCTCTTCTCAAAAAATTACCACAAACTCATCATCACCCTCTTCACTCAACCATCAACATCACCATGAATTCACATCATGCAAAAACTCGATCATCAAGCCGCCATCAACAAAGCCGCCACTTTAACAAACCATCATCACCACTACCATCTCATGATCTTAATTCTTCTAGCTTTCCTTCACCTCAACCAAACTTATCTACACCCCTGTTTCACGGTCGGGACGACACGGTGTCCGAGGGAAAAAGACGCCGCCTTTTTAAGGGGAACAATAAGGTAGTTGTTGATGAGGGTGAGGATATTGAGGAACCCGAGGTTATTGTAAGGAATGGTGTTGCACGAACTTTACTCCGGGATGTTTCGAAAGCCACGACAAAAGAAGGATTAAATCGAGTCCGGTTGACTCATGACGAAAGCATCCTTGTTCCTCGTGTCTTGAAGTATTCTATACATGGAGGAAGGTATTATCCCAAATCTTGGTTGGTTAATGTTCCCGCCCTTATGTTCTTTATTGATTTTCTTGATTTTCAAGGGTGGAGTCACATTAGTCAATTTTCGGGTCCAATGTATCCGGTTGAAGTTGTTCAATTCTTTGCTAGTGTGTCGATTAAAAAAGGAGTCTTGCATTCATTGGTTAATGGTGTTGAGGTGACTGTTTCTGCTTCGTATTTTTGCTCTGTTTTTTCGGTTCCCAATGACGGAATTGAAATTAATCCGAGTCTTGAATGGTCTAATATTGTTACTGACAAGGAATTGTTGGTTAAGAAGTATTTTGAGGATGTTGGGACGGTTGGTGGGAACATTGTCGTTCGTCCTCTCTCGGCGAAAATTAAGTTCCTCTTAAACTTTCTTTGGAACACGGTTGTGCCGAGGAGAGGAGGACGAGACAAGGTTTCGAGTTATGAGGCTATTATTATTTACTCATGGTTGGAAGGACAAAAGGTGAATTTAGCGAGTCTTGTTTTACATCGTATAGTCCAAACGAGTCTCACGGTTACCAAGGAGAAGTTTAGTACAACAATCGACCTTCCTTATGGGATGTGGGTGTCTCGATTGTTAGAAGTGAAACGAGTAGTGGGACGGGATAGCTACGGTGTAAGTGCAAAGGATTGTATGTGTGATCGCTTTATTAAGCTTATGGGTCTTATAGTTGATGGACCCGAGTTATTACTTGTTAAGGATGTTGAGAAGATTCCAAGTGATTCGTGTTTGGGGCTAATGGAGGCAAAATTGGAAAGTTTTATGACTACTTTAATGGAGAAGTTTGAGGAGCAATCCACCAACTTGGCTACGGTCTTATCACAAGTTGGACCATCACGGTCTTTGGGGTCGGGTTTGGATGCTTCTCGGGTTTATTCTTGGATGGATGAGGTGGATAAGAGGCTCATGGGTTTTGAGAGGGAATTGAAGGCCATCCATGGGGAAGTGTTCCCACATGGAGATCGTCTTACCTTTCTCACGAGTCAAGGCGGTGCTTTGGTTATGCATGGAAAAGCTATGACAAACGATCAATCACTAACTTTGGAGGCGACTAAAGCTTTGTCCTTGAAGATACTCAACTTTGAACGCAGTATTCAAGGTCTTTCTCAGCTTGTAACGAGCTCCTTCGATCGTCTCGATGCCTTGGAACATCGTACCTGCCCCGACTACGTGAACCCTTACAAAACCCGAAACATTTGACTTTGTCTCACCTTGCCTTATCTAGTACCTTCTCCTTTTAGTATCTTTTCTTTATCTTGATGGTGTATTTTGCAAACTTAAATTTGGCCCCATTTTGGCATATACTTGTGGATTATGGCCCAAGTATTTCTCTAGCCATGTGTTTATTCGGCCCTTTGGCATCAAACATGTTTTCTTAAGTTTGTATGATAATTAATCCTCTAGATGCTTATAGTTATGCGTGCTAATATAATGCTCTATAACGTTTTATCTCTTGTCTCGTCTTATATTATTCTAGTCATTTCAGTTTTGTTCTTAACTTTTCGATGATGTCAAGAGGGGGGAAAGAACGTCTATATTAAGCATCTACCTAAGCTTGCTCCTTGTCAAGACCAATTGTCTGTTAAAGTCCTTAAAGTTTCGATTTTATGTTAATCGTCCTGACCTTGCGTTGATCTTTATTATTAAGATGACGGTATTATATTGAGGAGGAACTCTTTCCTTAGTCACAAAATTAAGAGGCTTGCCATCATAAAAAAAGGAGGAACTTGTTAAACCATATAGTATATATGTTCATGTTTTGATGATGTCAAGGTGCTTTATAATTTATATACTTGTTTTGCGTAATCGTTTGTCTAAGTCTTTTAGATTCGATTTATCTAATACAAGCAACAAAGGAAGTTGTGATGGAAGTATACAAGAGTCAAGCCTCAATTCAAGATCAAACGATGTGAAGATTCTTTCAAGATTTATGTGAAGACGAAGTCCGTCTAAAGATTAATCAAGCTTGGATGATGACGTAGCCTATACTCGAAGATCTCCTTGAAGATTAGAATATTAGAATAGTATAGGTGATTATCTCGTAATGATAACCAAGAATGAGTTTCTTGATTTAGTAAAGTTATAGCTTTGCAGCTATAACATTAGTAGTAAAAGAGCTCAATGTTATAGCTCTCCTACTATAACATTGAGATGCTGAGTTTACTATACACGACATATAATGTTTTAAATTTTTTTTTTTAAAATTGTTTAAAGTTTATTTTAAATGTTTTGATGAAAGTATTTGATACCCGTCGTTGTGAGTACCAAAGATAAAATTTATAATCTCCTATTAAGACTAACCTAGGCTAGTGGTAACAGGGTCGAACCACAAGGAGGCAGTTGTAAACTTTAGTTGATTTATGTCTGAGGTAACTATTATGGGGGTTGATTTGAATTGGTCTAAGACTAAGAGCAAACAAAGATAATAAACTAAAAATACGATTTAAACAGATAAAAGAAGGGTACTAGGATGGTCGGGTCATTATAGCTTCGGCGGCAACAAACTAAGTCGGTCTGAATCAAACACAGGTAAGGCGGGAAATAAAGAGGTCCTCTCGGTCCACTCTTAACAAATAGCATCTCTCGATCTCGCTATAGGTCCCTAATGTCACTAATACTAACTTTCGTCCTGAAAAGTGACTAACGGTCTAAACTATGCCTATCTTTCGATCTTAGCACAGTTTAGTCGATTTGATTGATGGTCAAATAACTTTCCCTATCTTTCGATCTAATGGGTTAGTCACGAAATAGGTATCTAACTGGTCGCATGCATTCGATTCGTTAAATACAAGATTAAATTCAATTAAAACGAATATGAACCCTACGAGGTCAGTCGATCGACTGAAAAGGTCAGTCGATCGACCAACACGCGAAACAGTCCTCCCTAATCTAATGCCGCCTATGCCATAAATCGCCTACATCCTAGCACTAAAGAATTAGCTACTCATGATGCAAGTGATAACAACAATAAAACTAATAACAATTACTGAATTCATGCTTAAAGTAAATAACAACGATGATAATACGATAATTGGCTTTCGGGACACTAGCTATCAATTCTATACTAATAATGAAAGTAAAACAATAAACTAAAATTAGGGCAGAATGAATACCGAGATTTAAGAGGAAAGATTAAGAACAAGGGCAGAATTCCAATGCTAAGATCGATAACCCAAACCCTAGTTAATCGAAATAAACTAAAACTCAAAGCACTGTATTGTGATGAAAACTTGGATAAAAACTTGATATCTAAACTGATGGTTTTATGTTACGTTATATAGCAATCAACGCAACATCTTATTTCCTAAACCTAAACTTCACGGGCTTCAAGATTCACGGTCTTTCAATTCACGTCTGGAATAGAAATCGTCGATCGATCGATAATGCTTTGGTCGATTGACTCGCTCCTCAAAAAAGCAAAGGCTTCGAACCCGAGCATTGGTCGATCGATCAAAGTGCTTGGTCGATCGACCGGATGAGCTGCTACTTGACTTCTTTATTCTCGTGGATTCGTCTTTTGGGCCTTGAATTGCGCACCAAGCTCGTTCCTTAAGTGATTCCTTTACGTCATTTGCAATGCAGATTACTCGGGGACGGATTTGGCTTGATTTCCCGTTGAATTCTTCACATTTCTGCAATAATGTACAAAATACGGAAGTAGACGGAAATAGGGAGAAATGTAGCATAAACTACAAGAATGAGCTCTGAAATGCGTGTAAAATGGGATGTAAAACATCATATAAAAGACACACATCAAACTTCCCCAAACCAAACCCTTGCTTGTCCCCAAGCAAGAACTAGACTCGATCTAATGACCTAATGGAACGAGTTCAATCTCAGAGCGAAATACAAACAGTTAAGCCTAAACCGATTTAATGCACAACCAACAATCAATTAGCAATATGAATCATGCAAACGAGTTATGTAGTCGTTAAAAACTGCTGAACCGTCAATTGTAGAGACTTATCAAATTGGACTCTCGCGGGTCGCTCAAATCACTCAATAAGCACAGGTGATATATATGTAAGATAGAGAGAAGTAGTTTTGTAGTGACTCTCACCTAACTACGACCTATGAAAACATGCCAGCAATAAAATATGAAAATGACCTCTACGACCGTACATACGCATTCCAACCGAACAGATGACCAATGACACATGCCGATGTATATATGGGATATGTGAGGTATGGGTAAGAAGAGGCAAAACATTTTATGGTAAAGTGGAGGTACAGGTGATCAAGCTAGTACCAAAACGGAACCAAAGGACAACATCCAACTTTTTTCTCATAAACAAATGAAACGGTGCTATAGCAAGCACAAAACTCACAATCTCCAAACTATCAAATCAATAAAACTCCCCATAGGATGTAAATGAAACATGGGAGCAAAAATCGCCAAAAGATAAGGATTAAATTATGCGAATTGATCTCTTTTCTCGATTCTCAGTCGATCGACTGCTTAAACAGTACAAAACCTCTTTTTTCATTTCTTTTTCGAATCATTTTTTTTTTCTTTTTTTTTTCTTTTGTTTCTTTCTTTCCTTTTTTCATTTCATTTCCCAACCATCATCTCAACAGAGCATATGCCACCAAAACTGAGTAACAAATCCGAAAACACAGACTACTAGCTTGACAAGAGACAGGCTAAATGTAGGATATAGTAATGGGACAAAAAGGTGTATTTTTGGCAGTGTGAAGCTTATGGGTAAAATGAGAAAAGGAAACCTCTACCACATGTGTCAACAAACCACAGACCGAATGCATACAGGTATTAAGTAGATCAAATTCATATTCATGCAAATTAAGGAAACATGTCTCATAAGGAGTACTACTCACATTCCTAAATGAACCGGTCATGAATGTCACCAGTTATAGGCTCTAAATCTCAGAAATATAAGTAGCTTGCCAATTTTCAAAGTCAAGTCTCAAGTCCAGCAAGTAATTCAACGAAAACTCGTAGATATGCATTTACGATTCTACTAATAACATGTTGATCTAGCAAGGCTCAGGCGAAACAGGTGCAAATGCAAAATCATCATAGAAATACTACCGTTCCGACTCGACCTATATGCTAAAATAAACGTGCATTTTATTTGAATTTTTTTTTGAAATTTTATCAATTTTGTCTTTTGAATTTTCTGTGTATATAAAAGAAATGAAAAACAATGCAAAACAAAATTAAACGTGAATGCAAGCAAATGATATGCGACGCAAAACCCTTCCCCAAACCAAATCGCACAATGTCCCCATTGTGCAAAATCATGTAATGAAGAAAAGAAAAATGGGAATTTGCGAGAAAATAAATAAGCAAGACACAAAGAAAAGATATGGAACTCACAAGACTTTAAGCGCAGCAAAGGAAACCTCCCCAAACCAGCGTGAGCTAGGAGGTTTCAGTAGCAGCAGGTGCTACCAATAAGGACCTAAAAAGACAATTAAAAACCACGCATAAGACTGAGAAAACAATTTTGAAGCGTAAAAATTGTGCACAAATGAGATAATAGAAGAAATAGATAATCGACGGAAAATAAAGTGGAGTAGAAGACTCCCTTAGGTCCGCATATCGACCAAACACAGCAGGGGAGAGGTCGTGAACGAATATAGCAGCGGCAGTGGTCGATCGACTAAGGAGATCAGTCGATCGACCATGTGGGTGTGAATAGTAGCTCCTGTAAACCTGCAATTCAGTCGATCGACTAATGGTGCCAGTCGATCGACTTAAAACACTGCTGCAGCGTCCTATTTCTTCGTAATTGCTCAATGATTTGAGCTAACAAGCTCTAAATACCTGCAAATGCACAATAGTACGCGCCCAAAATTGCGCAAAACCCAGAACGAAGTCTAAAGTACTTAAAAATCCTAAGCAAAATAAAATAAAAACGAAGTTTTCGCGCACACAAAAAAACAATAAAATTGTCTTAACAAAGCAAATAAAGAGAAGTTCGCAACGAGCTTGATCAACTAATAGTTGATCAAGAAGGACCACGGTATGGCCCACTTCGTCGGCTTTTGGCTACTAGAGGTAGCCTCAATGGTGCTCATCTTATCAGTTGCACCCTTCTTAGCATCGACGGTCGGAGAGCTCAATGGATCAACTTCGTCATCTTCCCAATCAAGGACTCCCTCGGAATCGTCGGAATCCAAATCAGCCCATCTCACCTTGGCTGGCTCATCTTCCACTTCCTCATCAGTCCCATAGCTTAAGCATCCAAGACCTCCTCTTTGAATGATAGGCTTTGTCGCAGCTGGAGCATCCAACGACTCTTCCTTCCCCAAACCAGCTCCTGCATTATCTAAAATAACAGATTCTTCCTCCTTCTTGCTCCCAATCCGGGGCGGAGGGGTTAACACAAAGCAGAGTAATAGGGACGGTCGATTCGGGAAGCACAAAGTACGATCTCTTTTCGTAGACCGCATTACAAGTAACAGCCACATGGCGTCCTTCTTTTTTTTTTGGGTTGGGCAAAAACGATAGAATGTTTCCCAACTTTGAAGGTCAAGGTTCCTAAACCGACGTCAATAACTGCACCAGCAGTGTACAAAAACGGCCTACCTAAGATGATCGGTATATGATCATCCTCAGGCATGTCAAGGACAACAAAGTCAACAGGGAAGAAAAACTTCCCTATCTGGACGGGTATGTCCTCTAGGACTCCTATAGGCTCAACCGCAGATCGGTCGACCATCCGAATCGTCATCTCGGTTATTGCAAACCTGGTCAACTTAAGCTTCCTAGCTAGACTCAAGGGCATGACACTTATGCTAGCTCCTAAGTCACATAATGCCTTTTCGATAGAAAAGGTACCTATGCTGCAAGGAACTGAAAAACTACCCGGGTCTTCTAACTTATGGGGCGCAGTGTGAGACAAGTAGGAGCAAGACTCTTTAGTTAACGCAACAGTGTAAACATGTTCAAGCGATTTTTTCTTTGACAACAATTGTTTCATAAATTTAGTATATGCTGGCACATGGTTAACTAACTCAAGGAAGGGTACCTGAACATTTAAGCTACGAATAACTTTCTCAAATTTACTAAAAGATATCTGTTCCTTCGTCGGCACGAGTCTCTCCGGATATGGGGCTGTAAGGAGTACCTTAGCCCTCTCCTCTAAATCGCGTGTGCCGGTATCCTTGGACTTAGGCTGAAAGTCCGTTACCTTCTCTTTGTTGAAGCTAGACCCCTCCTCGGACCGTCTCAAATGAGAACCATTGACCGTCATTGGATCGAACTTCGAGCTGGGACTGACCCATCAAGACTCGTGTCTGCCCCAAAATTTTCGGGACGGTGGTTCCCCGAAACAAGTGGTCTCGTAGATTATTTGGCATCAAAGGACGAAATTCTTCAAGATCGCGCCGATCTCGGTCGATCGACCACTCTCCTCGATCGATCGACCGAGATGTCTGATTCGAAGCTCCAGTAACCCGTGTTTCATCGATCGACTAGGTATGTCGGTCGATCGATCAAATACCCGCGACGTCTTTTTCTTTGATTTGTTCGTTGAAGCTTTCTTTTGACTTGTTTCCGGCTCATCTTTTCCAACAAAGATCCTCAACCATGGTAGGACCATCAAGGGTGGACCCGCTCCTCAAAGTGATGGCATTTAGGGTCTCCTTTTGTTCGGGTTGAGTGGGTAAGTGTCCGGGGCTCGAGTGTTATTTTTACTAGCCAATTGAGCAATTTGGCTCTCTAGTAGCTTCATCCCGGCCTCTCTTGCTTGGGACTCCTTTAGCAACATATTCTTGAGCTCGGAAAATTCAGAATTCTGTGATTGTTCTTTGCTTTGCGCGCACATAGGGAGGTTTCGATATTCTTTGTTGCTTTTGATGAGGAGGCACATAGGGTTCTTCTTCGCGGGATGTTGGGTTGGATTTTGGACATTCTGGCTCCTCCAACTCAAGTTTGGGTGGCTTGGCTCGTAGTAGGTGTTTGTCCGCCTATAGTGTTGAAAGGCAAGACAAGATTCAAAGGGACTAGGGCGGTTCTTCGAGACATGGCCCTCAACTCCACACCTTTCACGAGACGAAGGGACCGTCGACACAAAGATTGACTTGGTATATCCCACCTTTAGAAGCTCCTCCTAGCTCATACTTGTCAAATATCGCGGTGAGAGCCTCAAGTGCGAAAGAACAGAGGAAGATTCAGCCGCTCTCCTCTGGTTCCCTCTCGAATTCCCATACTCGGCCTTGTGGGTAGCTAGATCGTCAATGATCTTCCACCCCTTCGTTGCTCCCAAATTGTCGAAAAATCGGCCATTAGTGCAAAGATCCAAAATGGCCCTCTGATCATTGTACAACCCATTGTAGAAATGATTGCACAAACTCCACTTTTCGAACCCATGGTGCGGTATAGTTCGCACCAACTTCTTAAATCGGACCCATGCCTCGTAGAAGTTCACATCTGGCCCTTGTTTAAAGCCCGTGATTTGAGCTCTAATAGCAATCGTCCTTGAAGCAGAAAAGTACTTCTTGTAGAATGCTAATGCCAATGTATTCCAATCGGTGATCTCTAGAGCGCGTCCGGTCCAAGTCTCTATACCACTCCCTTGCAAAGATCACGAAGGGAGAAGATGAACATGGTCTCCTTGATTTGATCCTGGGTCACGCCACCGGTGGGGGAATGGAGCAGCAGAGAGTCAATAAAGGTCTCCATGTGCTTAGCTGCATCTTCATTTGCAGCTCCCCAAACTGGTTTCTCTCAACCATAGTGATGTAGGCAGGCTTTGGTTCGAACTTCCTGGCATCTCCCGGTAATTCGAACCCCTTATATAAGTTATCGGCTGTCGGCTCAGAAAAACTAGCTATACTTGCTTCCTCGGCCATGACTGGAATTTCCGAGAAGTAATCGTCTCGGTGAAGAAGTGGAAACGGGTGAAGATCGTGGGTCTTCTTGAATGATCGTTCTCGTAATAGCTTGACAGAGTACTCAACTCTTCCTCTGTCGGTAATACTCTTTGTGTTCGCCTCAACTCGCGCAAGGATCTCTCTAGCTCAGGGTTCAACGGTACTAATTCTCCACCCTGTGACCTGCGCATAAGATGAAACTACAAAAAGAATATAAGAAAAGTTTAAGGAACAGATGTCCCTTAAACTAAGAAAGACTAAAAATAAAAACAACTAAAATTAGGACTATTGCCTCCCCGGCAACGGCGCCAAAATTTGATACCCGTCGTTGTGAGTACCAAAGATAAAATTTATAATCTCCTATTAAGACTAACCTAGGCTAGTGGTAACAGGGTCGAACCACAAGGAGGCAGTTGTAAACTTTAGTTGATTTAGTTCAGTCTGAGGTAACTATTATGGGGGTTGATTTGAATTGGTCTAAGACTAAGAGCAAACAAAGATAATAAACTAAAAATACGATTTAAACAGATAAAAGAAGGGTACTAGGATGGTCGGGTCATTATAGCTTCGGCGGCAACAAACTAAGTCGGTCTGAATCAAACACAGGTAAGGCGGGAAATAAAGAGGTCCTCTCGGTCCACTCTTAACAAATAGCATCTCTCGATCTCGCTATAGGTCCCTAATGTCACTAATACTAACTTTCGTCCTGAAAAGTGACTAACGGTCTAAACTATGCCTATCTTTCGATCTTAGCACAGTTTAGTCGATTTGATTGATGGTCAAATAACTTTCCCTATCTTTCGATCTAATGGGTTAGTCACGAAATAGGTATCTAACTGGTCGCATGCATTCGATTCGTTAAATACAAGATTAAATTCAATTAAAACGAATATGAACCCTACGAGGTCAGTCGATCGACTGAAAAGGTCAGTCGATCGACCAACACGCGAAACAGTCCTCCCTAATCTAATGCCGCCTATGCCATAAATCGCCTACATCCTAGCACTAAAGAATTAGCTACTCATGATGCAAGTGATAACAACAATAAAACTAATAACAATTACCATCAATTCATGCTTAAAGTAAATAACAACGATGATAATACGATAATTGGCTTTCGGGACACTAGCTATCAATTCTATACTAATAATGAAAGTAAAACAATAAACTAAAATTAGGGCAGAATGAATACCGAGATTTAAGAGGAAAGATTAAGAACAAGGGCAGAATTCCAATGCTAAGATCGATAACCCAAACCCTAGTTACTCGAAATAAACTAAAACTCAAAGCACTGTATTGTGATGAAAACTTGGATAAAAACTTGATATCTAAACTGATGGTTTTATGTTACGTTATATAGCAATCAACGCAACATCTTATTTCCTAAACCTAAACTTCACGGGCTTCAAGATTCACGGTCTTTCAATTCACGTCTGGAATAGAAATCTGGTCGATCGATCGATCGATAATCTTTGGTCGATTGATCGCTCCTCAACAAACACAAGTGGCTTCGAACCCGAGCATTGGTCGATCGATCAAAGTGCTTGGTCGATCGACCGGATGAGCTGCTACTTGACTTCTTTATTCTCGTGGATTCGTCTTTTGGGCCTTGAATTGCGCACCAAGCTCGTTCCTTAAGTGATTCCTTTACGTCATTTGCAATGCAGATTACTCGGGGACGGATTTGGCTTGATTTCCCGTTGAATTCTTCACATTTCTGCAATAATGTACAAAATACGGAAGTAGACGGAAATAGGGAGAAATGTAGCATAAACTACAAGAATGAGCTCTAAAATGCGTGTAAAATGGGATGTAAAACATCATATAAAAGACACGCATCAGTATTTACTTGATAAAGCCCGGTTTAGTGCGGAGTTCAGTTCCTTGTTGAACGTTGACTAGTTGTCGTTTTGGGTCAACTTATGAGTTGGACCATGCTACTAATTAGGGTTTCAACAAAGCCCCTCTTAAAACCTAAATTCTAACCCATATATTGAGCTAGGGTTTGCACGAGTCACGAGGCATATGCGCCGTGATATCTCGTGTAGACTAAGATATATTTGGTAAAGATTCTATATCTTTACATATCTTATATATCCTACTTAATATATTTATTTATGATAAAAGATATTCTTGTTATAGAAAATCTTATCATATCTTAGAATTTATAGTAAAGATAATAATTGAATAGATTATATTCTATCTTTTGGAATATTCTTTATTATCTTTTAGGCTTTTAGGGAAGAAATAATAGAAGATATGATTTGTTAACATATCTCCTATTATTCGGCCATTAGGATTTCTAAATACCGAATTGCCTTGCTCTTTCCTTCCTATAAATACGTTGCTCTTTGAAACATTTAAGGAAGAGACCTTAAGCATAAAAAATGATTTTATTTTTACAAAGCAAATCGTGTGTTTCAAAGCAGAAAACTGTTTTGTTATTTTTGAAAGGTCGTGTGTTTTAAACTCGTATATTCATTTGTTAAGTTATCGTTATAAGATAATAGTGCTTATTTGATTTCTTACTTGTTCATTAACGTGAACCTTTGCAAGAATCATTAGTGCTTTCTTATTAGAGTAAGTTAGTCACTCGAGTATTTAACGGTACTCATTGAGTTACAGCTAGAGTTAGTTGTACGAGTTGGGTTAGTAAATTTGTAATCCGTAGAAAGGTACTAAATTTATTAATCGAGAATAGTGGACGTAGGTTTCGACTTGTGAAACTGAACCACTTCAAAAACCGTGTGTCTCCTCTCTTTCGTTTGTTTGTTTGTTTTGTTTCATATTCATTAGTTGATTAGTTAAAGTTTGATTAATAAACTTTAAATAATCAATTATATTCATACAATCGAAAAAGCTTTCAAAAGTTTTAAATCCTCAATTCACCCCCCCTCTTGAGTATTTCGGATCGATAGACTCTTCATATACGCACCATGGCTGGCGAGCCTTACTACGCACCATGGCTGGCGAGCCTTACTACGCACCGCGGCTGGCGAGCCCTCCTCATATACGCACCATGGCTGGCGAGCCTTACAACGCACCGCGGCGGGCGAGCCCCATCATATCCGCAACGCAGCTGGCGAGCCTTTTTCCGCGAGCAAGATACAACCCAAGGACGTATTCTAAAGATGCCTTGAATACGACTCCCTTCCAAAGCTGGCGAGCCTTGGTCCGCAAACACGCAAGGACATATCCGAAGATGCCTCAGGTGTGACTCCTTCTTATGGCTAGCGAGCTTTTGTACGTAGTCTAACGGACTTTAAACGACCCGCACGGACGGTCGACAGACTCTAAACTTTTCCCGACGACAGGTCCTTGGCTCGTACCCTCGAGTCGCCTTGGCGTCCTCCTTCCCGACGGCAGGTCCTTGGCCCGAATCCTTTCGAGCCGCCTCGACGTCGCTTGGGTCTCCAGGTTGTAATCTTCGATTGACCTGGAGGCTCTACTTTGACTTTCGCCCTGTCCAAGCCTCAATCAAAGTGGGGGCTCTGTAGATACCCGATGATCTGCCGAGACTCCAACAAACACCCGATGATTATCGGACTACAACATGCTTTGGAATCGCGGCGTTTGATCGACAGTTTGTGTACAACTTTACGTCGGAAAACTTAAAACGATTTCGAAAATAAAACATTTCAAAACTTTTCAAAAGTACCTGGAGTGTTTAATGCATGACGACGGGCTCGCAATGACACTAACTAGAGTCAAAACCGACACTGGACCAAAAACCGACTCAAATTTCAAATCCCGACTCCAACAACGAGTCAAACCGAGTCAAACAAAAAAAACAAACCATTCAAATGCTTCCATGTTAAGATTTCCCGGGATCATGAATGGTCAAGTACCAAACATGTGCATACAAATCCTAGGATAGAACAAATCATGATTGCATTTGTGTGAAAGCGACAAGACACCTCGAAGACGTACGACGTGGCTCGCGCCTCTTTGAGCAGCCCAGGTGGCCACGTCGCTCAAAACTCACACAACCACTCATTTTTTTATAAATACCCCTCAAATGCAACCATTTGAAGGTTACGCGAGTGTCCGCCCCCTCTTTTCTCCCTTAAAATTCTCGACTTGACTTCCTAAGTCACAATCCGACGCGTGTTTACGACCTACCGATCGTAAACACGAGCCTTACACATTGTTTGGTACCGTCATCGTGCATTAAATCACTTGACCGACCACCTCGACCACTACACCATCACTAAACTTAATAAAACACTCTTTTTACTTACTAAAACGGTTTTAAACCGAATCTTTTCCGACCAAACGAGTTGATACATTTACGTCGGTTTCTCGCCATAAGCCAAGCATGTAAGTATGAGGGTGTAAAAATCTTCTTTTATTATGTTTTCATTTGTTTTATGACTATAACATGCTAAATCATGCATAACATGGTCCAAAACATGGGAAGAATGAGCCAAAACCGGACTTTTTGGTTGAGGCAGAGGCTACTTACGTAGCACATAGGCTCTCACCTAAAGGACCCTGCCCAGCCTTAAGTCCACTCCGTGTTTGGTCTCTTCTTTTTCTCTATTTTCATTTTCATACTTGTAATAGGTTTTTACCATTTCAAGTATTTTCGAACCGTTTTCTACAAGTTTTAACCATAAAACATTTTTCACCCTTGGTTCTTAATACCATGACAGTTTAATCCGTGTTTCGGTGATAATATTTGGTTAATTACATTTAAAATGTATTTTAAAGCCTTTTATTTCATTTATTTACATTTTGGAAGGTATTTTAAAGCCTTTCATAATTTCTTTACATTTTCAAAATAAATGTATTAGTCACCAATACAAAGTCATCCTTGGTTCTACATACCATGTCGGATTTTAACCCGAGTACGATGATGAATATTGACTAATTATACTCAAATGAACTTAAAACAATTAGTTCATAATCATTTTCAAAACTATTCATGTCAAGCTTGCAAAGTCGAACCCGACATCGAATATCGTCAAAACAATGACGATTATTCAAGTCTCGTTCTTCAAATCAACATAAAAGCGGCCTAAACGGCCTTTTCAAACCAAAACGAGTTCAAATACCTATTTTTCAACACGTTTTATAAACTTTTTTCAATGGTCAGAACACGTCATATGTAACACCCCGCGCTTTCCTCATATTTTAAATAAACGTTTAAGTAATTTCTATTAAATAATTATTATTTAAAGCATATTTTTATAAAATATCGTCATAGTCGCATAACGGAGATAGTAGTATAGATTCTAATAATATTATTCTCCGTCTTGGGTTATAGTAGATTTGAGACGGAAATTCTAGTAGAAACCGACTCATTTTGAGTTAGTGGGCTTATCTTGACTCATGAGCCTTTTTCCTTCTCTTTTCTCTACGCAAAACCCCAACTAAACCCTCACAACTTCATCTCCCTCCCTTCTAATTTCTGAAATTCCCGAACAAACACATCACCATTGTTGAACCTCCTCTTATTAACCCTAAAATCACCATATCTCACTCAATTCTTCGCCAATCTCGTTCCTTTTCGCGCCACTCTCTTCCTTTTCGCGTTTCCTTTCTTTATAAGTAAGAAAGTCACCATCTTCTCTCTTATTTCAGAATTTTCATCTTACAAGAACATGGGTTCTTGACTTAATATCTTTGTTTTTGTGTTTAGGGGAGAATTTGGACAACCCGAAGGAGGATAGCTACATCATTGACGAGTCTTTAGAAGATTGAAGTGCAAAAAGGTAACGGTGATGGGTTACTCGACTTTTATGTTAAAATTGTGTGGTTTTATGTAGTAATAATCTCATATGAATGTTAAAAGTTGTATCTTTCATGATTTGTGCTAATTTGGGTGTTGAATAACATGCTTGTTTGCAATTCTCACATGTTTGGATGAAAATCTCATGCTTCACCTCTTAAATCCGAAATTTCCCATTTACATGCTCAAATGTGTTGTTTTTCCGAGTTAGAATCATGCTAGGATACGTAAACATTTGATGGGAAGCGATTTTTGTTGGTTTCAAATGGTTTGGATGTCGATTTGCGTCAAACCCGTGTATGCGTGCTCCCAGCTGGTCGACCGGCAGCCGGTGCCCTACCCGGCTGGGAGGTTCCTGTAAGTTTTGGTGGAATTTTTGTAAGCCTGTATTCCCAGCCGGTGGGCCGGCAACCGGTCCACCAACCGGCTGGGAGTTCTCTGTAAGTTTTATGGAAATTTTGATGTTGGCCGTATTCCCAGCCGGTCGACCGGCAGCCGGTCAACCAACCGGCTGGGAAGTCCCTGTAAGTTTTTGTGAGAACTTGAAGTTAGCTTGTGCTCCCAGCCGGTGGCCCGGCAGCCGGTCCACCAGCCGGCTGGGAGAGCACTGTAAGCTTTATTGATTTTCAATATTGGTATGTTGCCCCAGCCGGTGGCCCGGCCGCCGGTACCCCTCCCGGCTGGGAGTCCCCTGTATGTTTCTTTTGCTTGTGACTTCTAATAATGATTGTGTTACGCATGCATCTTCTTTCCTATTGGTAATTGGTTACTTTAAGACTTATTCATGTTATAATCATGCAAAATTATTGACATTCTCTTTGGACCCAAGTGAGACGATTTACATTTGTGTGACGGCTTGACAATTCCCTATTTGCCTTTTTCGGACCTTTGGATACGAGTGCGTGCCATGTTTCCGAATTAGGATATCCTTCCGCCTTTCTTCGGACCTTTGGATACGAGTGCGTGCCATGTTTCCGATTAGAGGTTACTCGACCTTTGGATACGAGTGCGTGCCATGTTTCCGAATTAGGATACCCTTCCACCTTTCTTCGGACCTTTGGATACGAGTGCATGCCATGTTTCCGATTAGAGGTTACTCGACCTTTGGATACGAGTGCGTGCCATGTTTCGAGTCTTGGATACGATTAATATATCGTTTGTCAAATCGGGTGTCGTCCATCCCGAGAGTCTGGATCCAGGTTTAGACTAGGACCGTATTATGATCGTCGTCCTACCAAGAGGTTGGAGTCTAGATGGTTGTCTTGTGAGTCCATTCTTTGTATTTGTCTTACATTTGAGTCGAGTTAATATGTGATAGTTGACCTAATAATTCTTCTCTCATTTGTGTACTTCTATTCCTATTCCCCTATGCTTACTAATCATGATTCTCTTATTACCATAAGTATCTATTCTTATGCTTGTTTGTTTAATTAAATTCCTAATTACTTGTATTTTGACATATTGTGGCTGGGAGAACCCTGAGTTACTCCCTACTGACTGTGGCTTTCATATTTATTATGAAGGACAGGTTTGTGATGAAGCTTAAGTGGGGAAGACCGTGTGAGCTAGCGAGTTCTTACCTCGGACCTTATTTAGTTATCACTTAATAGACTCACCTACTTATGAACTTATGTTAATTCGTGGGATATCTTTTCCCCAATAAATAGACTTGTGTTGTAAACTTAAACTTAACTATCTAAACTTAATTATCGTGTTGGTGATACCTCGCGTTGGACTCCAATAGAAGTCCCAAAAAGTTTTTTTTTTTTAAAAAAAAACCTCGTATTTTCCGTTGCATTTTACTATTTATTGTCTTTACCTCAACGAGGGGTGTCACATCATATACCGTTGACTGACCCACGCCTAAACATGCCACTTCGTTTTCTATTTTCAAACCAGGGGAGACCCCCTTACATCGCCAATAGGCTCGCGCCTCTTCTGGCTGCCTGATGCAGAGTCTGTTTCCCTTCCAGCATTGGTCTAGGACGATCCCGACTCCGCCTAACCCGGATATAGGACGGATCAGACGACTAATTCGCACATTCAAATATCGTATTTGCAAAACGTCTTACTAAGACAAATGGATCACGTTATGCACCATAAACCTAATTTGGTAAATGGATGTTTAATTTCCGTCTTGCATGCAAATCAACCATAAATCCAACTCGACATCTTATACTTGATACTTGGATTAAATCAACCGACTTAGAAAGCTCTCACATGTTAGGCTTAAACTATTGGATGCGCATTCATGCATTTAAACCGTTTTATCAACTTTTGCATTCAACCAACCAAGATCGATCAGTAGAGGCCGCTACCGCGGGCGGGATTGGGTGTCTGATTAAAGGGCTTCCCAATACGTACCTTCACCTCTTACACAGAAACTTTGGATAGTGGATGGCCTTATCGAGGGCGTACGAGAGTCATTCTAGAGATAGGATGCTAAAGAGGGACGATTCCTTATCTTTAGTACTTATGTCAAACACTGCTTTGTGCTTCGTTTGACCGAGGTATAAAGTGGATTCGAACGGGTTCCAAGCATCCCACAAATTCTTGGTGGCGACTCCGAACATCTCTAATCGTTTCGAGACACTTGCCGAGACGAAACCGACCGATTTAAAACGATCCGGTCTAAAGCATAATTTTACGCCGCCGAGTGTGGCTTTCAAAAGACTGATGTATATCCACAGATCGGCTGGGCATGCAGGTGGGCCATGTCCACAGGAGCACTCGTTCTGTTTGTAAAGAAGAAAGATGGGAGTTTGAGGTTGTGCATCGACTACAGGGAGCTGAACATGGTTACAGTGAAGAATAAGTATCCTTTGCCAAGGATAGATAATCTGTTTGACCAGTTGAAAGGGGCAGCAGTCTTTTCCAAGATAGACTTGAGGTCGGGTTACCATCAGGTGAAGATTCGGGATGAGGATATACCAAAGACAGCTTTTACATCGAGGTATGGTCACTATGAGTATGTGGTGATGCCGTTTGGGTTATCTAATGCACCTGTAGTGTTTATGGATTTAATGAACCGGGTCTTTGACACGGCTGTCGCAACCCTATCAAAAATAAACCAACTGGCTTAACTAATATAGTAGAGGTAAGTCGGGTATCGTACTCCAAAGGGAGGCTATTATATCTACTTGCTATCCAAAGGAAATAGGATGTGATCAAATAAAGAGAAGAATGCTAGGATGTTGGTTCACCATGGTAGTTAGCCAATTTAGTCATAGATAGATCAGTCGGTCTAATGTGAGAAGGGTAAAGGAAAGGTTCTCTCGGTCCACTTTCTGCCCTAGAAAACTACTGACTTAGCTCTCGCCCTCATTAGTGCAGTCTACTGTTCATAACAGGCCTGTTCATTCCAATCTCTCGATCTAGGTCTGAATGTAACCAGATTAACTAGTTTAGAAGCGTGCACTCAACTAAACGATTACAATTAAATTGTTATAAAACAGTTCTCACAATCAAACCATCTAATCTAATTACAACATCATTGTTTCACTACCATGCCTCCCCTAATCCTAACATAAAAGGAATTAGCTACTCATGTTTATGCTGAAACTAATAACAACCATTGAAGAATTAATAGGAGACATGATATGGAGATTAAAAGAATGAAATTGCATACACCAATAACGACAATTAAAACAGTAATTAAAAGACTAATAATTAAGAGTGCAAAGAAGAATTAAATTAAGTCAAAAGAGTGAAGAGAGATTACAAAGTATTGAGATCCGGGAATTAATGAGCAAAGCAACGAACGAACAAGAGAAAAGAAAGAAAGTCTGCTTATTGAATGCTTAAGAGTAATTAAGAGCTGATTAAGAGGGTTCAAAAGATAATTAAACCTAATGACGTCTTCTCCTTATATAGGGAAGATAATTATTAAACATAATAAGGTGTTAAATAAGTCCTCGCGAAATAAAATCTCGCGTAATATAGCAAAGTACTCGATTGAGTGAAATGGAACTCCTCGATCGAACAATTCCTTGGCATAACCTCTCGATCGAGCAAAACAACTACTCGATCGAGGAACCTCAAATCACCACCCTTCGATCGAGTACAGCAGGGACTCGATCGAAACTCATTGACCACCATATTCACTCGATCGAACAGAAAAGGCTTCCATCGAGTACTTAGCCACTAAGACAGCTCGTTTCTTAATTGGTTAGTTTTCGAGACCACTTCACGCTTCCCAAGGCAAGGCAATTACTCTCCAAATCTTCCATCTCCATAAATGCATGCTAAGGGGAATGAGAAAGGCATGATTCTGCTACTTTCGGGTCTGTTCCTGCAAATAAGGCTAACGAAACCAAAGTAGCCTATTCGGGGCATTTTGCAATACAAAACTACGAGAATTACATAGAAATGTGTGCATAAGAGGCCAGAAAGGACTATGTAAAATGCACGTATCAAATCTCCCCAAATCGAACCTTTACTCGTCCTCGAGTAAACTATATGCAAACTAATGGAACGGAATTGAAAACTCAGAGCTAACTACAAGTTGTCCACTTAAACCAATTTAATGCAAACGAAACTGACACTTATAGCCAAAACAGTCAAGTGCAAACGAGTTGTATGATGTTTATAAATAAGCTTGTGGACAAGGCCCTCGGGAACTGCGTCCGCGGGATCCACACCAGGCATAATCGACTCGAGGTTCTTTCGAATCGAATTAAGACATATTAGAGTCGCCACCAAGTTTTTTGGAAACTTGGAACCGTTCAAGTCAACTTTACACCTTTAATCAAAAAGCATAAAGCCAATCGACTACGAGTGATTAAAGATAAAGACTTGTACCCTATATCACTCGATTTGAATGACTCTCGTAATCCAATGGTATTTAGACGGATCCACAAACCATAGATCTTGAGTAAGGGGTGAGGGTACGTGTTGGGAAGCCCATAAGGACACCCAACCCCGCCCGTCGATAACGGCCTCTACTAAGTCAAGTGTCGGATTTCAAACAAGGTCATAGCTACTGCGATGTATGATATGCAAACGTTGTTTTAACCCTATCATGTGACAACAATTTCTATGTCGTTTTAGATGCAACTAAACTAACTTTGTCAAAGTTGTAATTTAGCATGTGGGTTGATTGATCTAAACAACATACAAACAAAGCAAACAAGGCTTAAGGGGGAATGGGGAGCCGTTGGGATCTACCTATTACAAACCAGGCATTTCATGCCGACACAACAATAAATAAATTACAACTCGATCTAATTACAATTGCTACAAACGAAACAATACACGACGCAAAACCCACGGCCAATTGGCCTTGAAAACCGTGCACATGAGGGTGGCCCACGGCTCACATGACCCACGGTCCTTGGGTCACTCCTCGTAATGTGTGCTCGCGCTTAATCTCATCGAATTAGACATATGGCTACGCACCAAAGCATGCATTAGCATAAACCGGGCCATGTTGCTTTTGACAACATGCGGTTTACTACGCTTTTACAAGCATCGGGAACAACCGTCTAACCAAATAAAACCAAGGTTTTTGAAAAGGTTTTGACTCAAAAGAAGTAAAACAAAATTAGAAGATTACAACTCGATAAACAAAACCGTAAATTACAAGTTATAAACGACAAAGAACAAAAGATAAACAAAAGAGGGAGACGAACAAAGAAGGCCAAAATACACGGCCAAAGCACACGGCCAAGACACGGCCCAACCAAAGCCAACCTAGTTCCTAAGTTAGATTAATTGATTAGATCGAATGATTGCGAAAAGGGATCGAAAACAAGTTAGAAAATGAGTAAAAAAACGATGTCGATTGATTGTCGCGCAAGGGTGCATTCTACACGGCCTAAAGGGTCTATTTAGGTCAAATTCGCTAATTAATTTAACTCATCGAGTGTCAATAAGAAGGTGCTAATCACGCACTCTTATACTAGCGAGAAATTAGGTGAAAGAGATAGATGCATTCAATTATTTACAGAAATCGTCGATTGATTTTATAACTTACGTCGAAGCCACCTAAAGTGTCTAATTAGATTATTGAATTGAATTAAAGTCATCTAATTACGTCATAGGTTAACAATCAGAGGTTAAACTAACATGCAACGGGTCCTAGGGTCCATCGATTTGGCCGAAACCAAAAGGGGGTCGAAAACGAAGATCGAAGTTAAAAACTTGTTTTATTTATGCCCTACCTTGAACACGAGGATATGTAAATGAGACGGGGGTGTACGACCGACTGAAGTAGCGGTTTATTTTCCCATCTCAAGTCAACGCGGGTGTTCATGGTGGTACTTTAACTCATACTCGGACTAACTAGTTTCATAGTTAAATTAAAACAATCGATAAACAAAACGAAAACAAACAAAAAACAAACTAAAAAGAGCATAAAAAAAACGAAATAAAAAAAAAAGGAAAGAGAAGGGGATTTGATGCACCCTCAACCTACATGTATCGTTGACACCGTCTTGGGTCGTAATCGAAGGTAGATTTTATCTCGAGAGGCCGTCGTCGACGAAGAACAAAGCACACACGCGTTTTGGAAAGTTTCTGGACAGCAATTTTAAAACAGTGATATCTCCCTCGTTTCACGACGAAAATTCGATTCGAAAGATGTTTTGGAAACTAGAAAGAGAGGAGAACAGGAATCTTAAAGCAACCCCTGCTCGTTTTGGGTTATTGGGCACGAAAAACGAGCACAAACAGAACTGGACAGACAAGAAGAAACCGCGAAAACAGAGTGTTATTTCACTCTGTTTTTCGAGAAATTTCGTGTACTCTCAAGGGCAATTTGGCTCGTAATTCTTTATCTAATGTGTAGATGGATGTTATATGGTTAATTAGGAACAAGAAACTCGAATTTTTATGGTGATTTGATGGAGGAACGAAAGGGTTTTCGAAGGAGACGCACAAACAGTTTCAGTTTGTGTGTCGGTTTTGTTTAGGGTTTTTGGAGGATGTTTAGGGTTTTTTTCTGAGGTTTTAAGCTTCTATGTGATGGTTGGATGTATGGAGAACTTAGAGGAATGAATGTATGGTGAAGGGGTGGTATTTATAAGGGTTTAAAATAGGGTTTAAGGGAGGAGAGGCAAATCGGGCTCAATGAACATGGCTGCTGTCCATCGGTTTTGGGAGGGGTTTCTAGGGTTCGTTTTGGGGGATTTCTTGGTGATTAAGCTAGGATAATATGGGTAGGATACTAGGGTATGGGTTAGGGTTAATGGGTACGGGTCTTGGTAGTGTTTGAAACGGGTTTGGGCTCGGGAATTGGCTCGCAAAACAGGGGAGCTGTTCGGTTTTATGCGGCCTGCTTGGGGTTGGTTTTGAACGAGATTTTGGGCTGCTTGTGAGGGGGTTCGAACATGGGTTGATGGGTGTTGGTATAGGTGGGTTAGTGTACTCGAGATTCGTGCCAATTCGCAAAAGAAACGGGCTTAAAAAACGAGCTAAAATCGAGCTCAAAACACACGACGCAAAAACGAGTTCCTCGCTTTTAAAAAACGATTTTTCAAATCAAATAACAAATTAAAATAAATGACTTTTCAAATCAAATATACCCATAAAATGATTTTTCAAATCAAATACTTATTTTATTTTCAATAAAATAAACTTGGAAAATAAATTCAAAATAAAGCTTTAATTTAAATATCATTTAAATTAAATGAATAATGAATTCACTTAAAAAAACACATTAATCTTAAATATCATTTAAAATAACAAAATGAACTTACTAAAACATTAATTTAAATATCATTTAAAATAATAAATTACTTCATCGACGACGCCCATTCTACCTCGTAAAACGAGCCCAAATAATGACAATGACAACTAAAGAATACATGTGTCCTATCATCATCGGTGTTTGTCGGGTTCTCTATAAATTCCAATATCGACGGATACGGGTATCTACAGAGCCCCCACTTTGACCGAGGCTTGGACAAGGCGAAAGTCAAAGTATACCCCAGTCCCTCTCGACCGAGGATTCTTCGGTCGTTTATAGTCCATTAGACTTGCGTATATAAGCTCGCTTGACCATAAGAAGAGATCATACCCAAACTTCGTTGGGGTTGACTCTTGCTTCTGTTACGTCGAAATATCATCGTTGGTCATCGACCCATAAATTGTATAAATGGTGGGTTGAGCCTTAGCCTTAGGCGCCTACGTATCCGTTTCTGACGGAATCAAACCCGCGTCGTAGTTCGGCAACTGCTGACACATGCCCAAAGTTTATCATCTGCTGGCGTATGTCCAAAATTCATCATCTACTGACATTGGCCCAAAATTTATCATCTGCTGGCACTTGTCTAAATGGGACGGGACTTTCCGAGGAGGTTGCCGTCGCTTTCATCATTTGCTTTCAGCTAAGGAATTCTTCCATTTCATACTCTTGTAATTGAATTGAATTCTGAGTGGATGTCATCCATTTCATCTTGATAATGGTCTCTGAAGCCAACGGCTTCAGAGCCCCCAGTTTGCCATGGCTCTAAAGTCGAAGACTTTAGAGCCCCCAGTTGAAGCATATCCTGCTACATTTGAAACATAGAAAATGTACTAGCAATAATCATCACATAAGCACATTGGGATCATCGATCTTGGAATTGGATCATTTTGAAGTAATGGGTCATCGACCCGAAAATTGAATTTGAAAATTTTGAATAGTTGGGCCATCGGCCTGAAAATTGATTTTGACAGACTGGGTCATCGACCCGACATTTGAACATGTTGAAAATTTTGAATTTATAATGAATCCCTTGGATGTTGGGTCGTCGACCCCAAAAAAAAAAAAAGTTTTTTGAAATTTTTTTGAAATTTTGAAAGTTTTGAAATTTTTTGAATGTTGAAACTTTTGATGGGTGAGCATGAAATGCGACTCCGACATACTATATGATTCGTGAACGTGGGCGTAGCCCGCTACCACAAAATAAAAAAGAAAATAAAACCCTAAGTGTGCACGAGTTTTAATTCAAATATTGACTTGCTGGGGGTAAGAAAGTAAATTAGCCGTTCTGGCGTTCTCCAAAATGCGATAGATGTGCAAAAACCCGATGCATCGTGCCGAATATTGGTGTGGATCAAGGCGGGCCTCGGAGGCGCGCGACCCAAGGCCCACACGGCTCAAAAAAACGGTACCCTAGGGGTGTCCTCCTAGGTGCTTCCTTCCCTTATACTTTCTATATATAAAGAAGAGCTGTACTGCCAAATTTATTCTGCCTTTTCCCTCAAACTGGTGCAAATAACATAAATCATTATGAATAATCTAGTTAGTGCTATGCGAGCATGGGAGACCGATTTTACTAGCGCAGAGAGACTAGAATTAAGGACCGTTCACTTGGCTCAATTACTTCCCTTACGCCAGATCCCCCTTCAACCTCGCTTTGTTGGAGCACCGCCTTAGCTATTGGGATCCTCCGAATCATGTCTTTGCTTTTCCCGAGGGGGAGATCCGCCCTCTACCCGAAGAGTTTTCTGCCCTTGGAGGATGGGATGCTGAGGCCGTACCGGCTATACCTAAATTTCATTCAGGGTGGCGCGGAACCTATCTAGACTGCCTTGGCCTTTCCAGGACGGAGTCTGAGGGGATAGTGACTGGTGACGAAGTCAACCTTCTTGCTATTCATAGGAGGTTTTGTATCTTGCGGAACAGTACTTCGCTGCCAGCATATTGCCGCAGGGGCTTTGGATTGATCATGTTACACCTTTATGTCTTCGAAGGTAGGATGAACAAGACAACTTGTGTAGGACAAGCGAAGCTTTTGTCCATTGTGTCTCAGATGGAGACGGGACATAACCCTTCTTGGATTATTCTCGCTGAAACTCTTCGAGGATTAGATGCTAAGAAAATTAACCCTGGTGCCGATTGGTCGGGATGCTCCCGTCTATTGCAGGTGATAAGATCTATTCTCCTGATTCCGCATCCTTAATTGATTTCTTTTTTTTACCACAATTCTTGCGTTATTGCCACGATTTTGTCACGATTTTGCTGTATTCTGCCACAATTTTGCTGTATTCTGCCACAATTTTGCCACAAATCCGTTTTTTCTTCTTTTTCGTTTTTTTTTCTTTTTTTTTTTTCTTTTTTCCTTTTTTCGTCCCTTTTTTTTTCTTCTTTTTCTTTTTTTTCTTTTCTCTTTTTTTTTCACGTTTTTTTTTTTTTTTTTTTTTTTTTTCTTTTTTTCAGGTGTGGCTTTGCGAGAGATTTTGGCTCTTCGCCCCGCCGCGTGAGCCCAACTCGTATCTCGCTCGTATGCTGACGATGCGTGCCAAGCGGTATGAAGACGGGCATCAAGATGACCTTGCCTATTGGCGAAACAAACTGACAGAAGGGGAAGGTCGCCCTCTTTGCTGGTTCATGCCTTGGCTTCGCCTCAAATCCTTTACTATCCTTCCGGAAGACGACAAGACCAGACGTTTGCAGCTACTGGGTTTAGAAAGGTCTATCCACATTTACCCTGACCGCGTCCTGCGTCAGATGGGCCGCAGACAAATGATTCCCGAGTGTGAGGCTGTTCTGGGACGAGCAAGAGAGCTGAATTCTTCTATATGTGACGATTGGCTCAGGAGGTGGCACCAAAGGCGTCTTTGGTACGTGTCCGCGCGCCCTCAGACTATCTGGGTATCACCGTCTTATACTAAATGGCTTAAAGAGAAGACCGAATCAGGTAAGGACTTGTGTCGGAAGGATGAGCTCGTCGACATCAAATATTATGACAAAAGCAAAAACAGTCGTGACTTCTTTGTTAACAATCTTTCGTCTACATCTGGACCTGAGGCTAGGACTGAGAAGACTCCTAAGACCGACTCACAGGCGACAGGTGTGTGGAAACGGTTGGGTTCAAAGGTACACTCGGACCCAGCCTTAGAAGGGAGGCTTGGTCCTCGCTTGAGTGTAAAAGATAGGCTGGGCCCTCGGGAGGAAATGACAATTCCTCCTAAGAAGCGTGCTAGACAAAACACAACTACCCCTCCCCCACAGGAGCCGCGGTCGCGCGACCCAAAAGGCAAAGGGAAAAAGAAGATGTAGGAGCCTTCGACTCCAATTTATTATTTAAATACTACTACTTATTATTTGTTGCTTGCTGTGTGTTTTTTTTTTTTGGATGTTGTAATGGGCATCGCCCGATTTTAATAAGACTTACTATTTATTAAAATCCCAGTTTCTGCATAAAATTTCATTTTATTTAAAAGAAGGGTCGGTTGTACTCTTTTAAATAGTCGCCTACGTATCTGTTATCAACTGAATCAAACCGAGCTCGTAGTTCCACAAAACAAACGCGCTACAATCATCGATTTATAACGCATAAAAAAATACAAAGCAAAGTGCCGCGGCCTAGACTCGCTCACGAGCACTACAATTCAAAAATTTATTTTACGACATTGAGAATGAGTTCTACGGATAGTATTTCTTCAGCTGATCCAAATTTGTCGGATTTGCGAAGTCGTTTCCATCTAGATCTGTCAATCTGACTGCGCCTCCCGATAATATCTTCTTTACCAGGTAAGGACCGGCCCAGTTCGGCTTGAATTTTCCCCTCGGGTCAATTGGTAGTAAAGCGCGAACGGACTTTAGGACTAAATCCCCATCTTTTATTCCTCGAGGTTTCACCTTTTTGTTAAATGCCCTTTGTATCCTTTTCTGATAGAGTTGAACATGGTGTAACGCATTTAACCGTCGCTCGTCGAGCATGACCAAGGAATCATACTGGCTTGCGACCGATCGCCTTCAGGGACTGACTTTCTAACAGGATCCTTAAAGAAGGTACCTCTAGTTCGATGGGCTGAACACTTCCATCCCATATGTCAAATAGAACGGAGTTACTCCAATGGTTGTGCGAATAGACGTTCAGATCCCCACAAAGGCGAATGGTATCTTTTTCCGCCACTCGCGATAATTGTCGGTCATCTTTCTGAGAATCACAGTGATTGTCTTGTTAGCGGCTTCCACCGCACCATTTGTTTGAGGTCGATATGGTGACGACTTGTGGTGTTTGATTTTATACTTTTCAAGTATTATGGCAGTTTCAGCCTGGAAGTGAGTGCCATGGTCGCTAATGAGCTCATGTGGCACCCCGTATCTGCAAATGATTTCATTCTGAATGAACTTTGCTACCTGCTTCGCTTGTAGAACCTTGTATGATTTCACTTCCACCCACTTTGTGAAGTAATCAATGGCGACTAGCATGAAACAATGCCCACCTGTTCCAGATGGGTTGACCTTTCCGATAATGTCGATTCCCCATGTTGAGAAAGGCCATGGTGATGTCAGAGTATACAACAGTGATGGCGGCACATGCTGTATGTTTGCGAAGATCTGGCAATTATGGCAATGTTTGACATATTGGCGACAATCTGTCTCCATCGTGGTCCAATAATACCCTAATCTCATGATTTTACGAACCAGCATATGGGCATTCATGTGTGGGCCACACTCTCCGTCATGGACTTCTTCCATAACTCTTTTCGCAGTTGGTGAGTCTATGCATCGCAGGAGGATATTCTGCGCAGTCTTCTTGTACAATTGTCCGTCATTGGTTCTAACGAACTGAGCGGCTAGCATTCGAATAGCGCGCTTTCCGCGGTTATCCATGTCGGGTGGATACTCTCCCGATTCCTTGAATTTCAGAATAGCATGATACCAAGGTTCGGCCTCGGTTTCTTCCGTGTCTCCGATTACATTAACATAGGCAGGTGACGATCTTCGTTCGACACATATTGGCATGGTATCCATGTGATCAGGTATGTTGATCAGAGCAGCTAGCTTTGATAGCGCATCAGCAAACTGGTTTTCATCTCTGGGGAGGTGCACGTATTTGACCTCGGTGAACAACTTTTCTAATTCTTCGATTTTCGCTTGGTATGGAGCCAAGCTATCACTTCGGGTTTTCCACGTCCCGGCCACTTGATTGATCACTAACGAAGAGTCCCCATGTACTACAAGCTTTTTGATGCCTAGCTCGAGAGCACTGTGCAAACCGAGTAGGCATGCTTCATATTCAGCCGCGTTATTAGTGACGTTAAAGTCCAACTTGATCGAGATAGGAACATGTTCACCTTCCGGTGAAATGAGTAGAACTCCTATCCCGTATCCCCTATAGTTCGATGCTCCATCGAAATAGAGGTCCCATGTATCATTGTCTATGTGAACGATATCTTCGTCGGGAAACGACCACGTATCCACAACCTCAGTTTCTTCTATCGGGTTATCCGCCAGGAAGTCTGCAACCGCCCTTCCCTTTATCACTTTTAGCGGTACATATTTCAGGTCGAACTCGGAAAGCATTAGAGTCCACCTTGACACCCTGCCGTTCAGAACCGGTTTTTCAAACAGGTATTTAATTGGGTCCATCTTCGAGTGGATGCAGACACTATGGCTGAGCATGTAGTGTCGTAACTTCTTTGTTGCCCATACTAGAGCCAAACATGTCTTTTCGAGCTGAGTATACTTGATTTCATACTCCAAGAACTTTTTACTAATGTAGTAAATCGCTCTTTCCTCTTTATCGATTGTCTGCGCCAGCATTGCCCCCATTGCGGATTCAGAATCGTAAGATACAAGAATGATGGTAACCCACCGTTGGTGGGCTAAGCACGGGAGGGGAAGATAGTATTTCTTTGATCTTATCGAACGCAGCTTGACAAAGGTGATCATCATCCCATACGACGTGTTCCCCGACCTTCAATTTCTTGAAAATTGGTTCGCATATCATAGTTAGCCTTGCCACGAACCGACTTATATATTGGATTCTTCCCAGGAAACCTCGAATTTCCTTCTCGGTTTTCGGGTGAGGCATTTCCATTATGGCCTTTATTTTCGATGGGTCCACCTCGATGCCACGGTGGCTAACGATGTGACCCAACAGTTTTTTTGGATGTGACTCCGAATGCGCATTTTTGTGGATTCAACCTCATGTTATACTTGCGCAATCGTTCGAAGAATTTGCGTAGTGTGCCAAGGTGGCCATCACGCTCCTTTGACTTGACAATCATGTCGTCGACATAAACCTCGACTTCCTTGTGCATCAAATCATGTAACAATGTTGTCGCGGTCCTCCGTATGTAGCCCCCGCGTTTATCAACCCAAAAGGCATTACTTGTGTAGCAATAGGTTCCCCATTGCGTTAAGAACGCATGATCTTATGCATATCTTCTCTCGCCATCTTGATTTGATTATAACCGGCGTATCCATCCATGAAGGACGATGAACGCGTGTTTTGCCGTGTTGTCAACCAGGATGTCGATGTGAGGTAATGGGAAATCGTCCTTCGGACTTGCCTTGTTTAAATCCCTAAGTCCACACAAACCCGAACTTTACCATCTTTCTTAGGCACCGGGACGACGTTAGCCACCCAAATCCGAGTATTCGACACCTTGATGAACCCAGCTTTGAGTTGCTTGTCGATTTCTTCCTTGACTTTCAAAGACCAATCGGTATGCATTTTGCGTAGTTTCTGCTTGACCGGCTTATATCCTGGCTTGATTGGGATCCTGTGTTCCGCAATTTCCCTATCAATGCCTGGCATGTCTTTGTAGGACCATGCGAAAACATCTTTGAACTCATGCAATAAATCAATGAACCCCCGTCTTTCGGTGGGACTTAAAGTAGTTCCTATTTTAAGCTCCTGTGGTTCTAAGGTTGTACCTACGTTGATAGTTTCGGTATCTTCGATGATTGAAGTTTTCTGTTCGTACTCTTCCACCCCTTTTATCAATTGTAGAGGCGGTTCCATTTCTTCTTCCTCCTCTTCTTCGACCAACTGTTCATCCTCGACCTCAGTCTCAATGTCATTATTAAAACAATCATTTTCAAAAATTGAATTGCAATGTAAGGGAGACAAGTCGTAAGCAAACTGGTTCATATTATTATTGATTTGAAATTTCGCGAAATGCGCTAACATTTGAGCCAACTGATCAGAACTCAGTGGCGAGATAGGGGTATTCGGGACAGGCCCCGGAATACCACCATTAGGAAAAGGTGCACAGGAAGGGAAAGCTAGGGGAGGGGCATTTTCAACACCTGACTCCTTAGACTCAATCTTAGGACCTAACCCAGACTCAGACTCAGACTCTGACTCAGACTCAGAATCGGTGACATCACTTGGCTTGAACATCTCTCCTTCTCCCGTTGTCAACTTGAAAAGAAGTCCCTTGTTGTCAGTCCACTTGATTGTTTTCCGCCATCCCGTGTTGGTCCTAAGAGGATCCACATCGGTGATGAGGGTAGATGGGTCAAACCGCTCGCTCCTCAGGATCATACTTACCAAATCTTCGTTTGGTATTGGTGATTTCTTCTCTTCACCGAAAAGGAGACCCATGGCTTTCTCGTCATCCATTGGGTCCGATTTGGTTTCTATTGGCATCACGGTTAGAATATCTTCAGGGATGTAATAACAGTCTTGGAATACTTCGATTCCTGGGACCATAAGGTTCTTCCTTGGGTCGAAGATAGGTTTGGGAAAATCCATGCAAGGGAGTTCTTCCCCAGCTTTCACGAAGTGACCGTTTAGAGTTAGGTGATACGGTCCCATTTTAATATCTCGATCTTCGATCGTTCTTCCCCTCTTTTCCCGTAGATCTTTCTCAGTGGGCTCATATCCAAGCCCGAAGGTTACTCCCTTGGCTACGGGTGGTTTCAACTTGAAAGCCTCCTCCCTTCTAGGATATAAAGAGAAACCGAAGTACTTCCCAGTTTTGAGAATCACCTCGCAGACGTGACTTCCCGTATATAGATCCATATTTTCTCGCCGGAGTTCAAATTTCGATCATGTTGACAATCTCGAAACCACATGCGTCATTGGCGCTTTCGACCCTTACTTCGAAGTAATGTCTCCTCCTGCCACAAGATTGGCGTGGCGTCAATGGTGACGGTTTTGCCATTGAGTGGAACCTTGATTTTTCGATGCGGCGTTGATGTTACGGCCCTTGCAAAGATGGATCCAGGGCCTTCCCAACAGTAAGTTGAAGGATGAGCATATGTCAATTACTTGGCAATTTATTTTCTTTTCCACTTGCCCAGTCTGTACTACTAGATCGACAAGTCCACTTACTCGACGCACAGTGCCATCGAATGCCCGGACTGTCTGTGAAGTGGGGATGAAGTCATTCTTCTCCAAGCCCAGAATATGCGCCGTTTTTAGAGGGAGTACGTTGACGGCCGATCCGTCGTCAACCAAGGTCATAGGGATATGCTTGTTGAGGCACACAGTAGCAATATAGAGGGCCAGGTTATGTCGAGGCCCGAACGGTGGTAGATCTTCGTCGGAGAATGTCACACCGTTGGTAATCTGAGGCCGATTCTGGGCGATGTGAGTGACCATGTCCGCAGGAGTAGCACTTGACGACACGGTCATTTTCATCAAAGCTTGCAACAAAGCTTGACGATGCTCGAAAGAGCTCAGGATAAGTTGCCAGATAGATACGTCGGCTTTAGTCTTTTGGAGTTGCTTGATGAGGGAAGCCTCGGAGGTCGACCCTTCACCAAGAACTTCGACCACTGCCGGCTCCTTTTGAGGTGCCTTACTCGGGATATCCTTAGCTTTCTCCACACGATATGGGCGCCCGGATCTAGTCAAATGGTTTGACTCTAGGGCATCTTGCCTCACCTTTAAGATTTCTTCTTGGGTGTGAGGAATCGTCGCACCTTTGACGAGGTAAACATCATCCTCGTCATCAGCCCAGACACCATTGATTTCATTGCCGCTTCGGAGTATGTAAGGAGTACAATCGACAACAAAATCCCCGAATGTAATCTCGTTTCTCGAGCTTGGTAGGAATTTGGAGCAATCCACGAATATTCTTCCGACGAAAACCCCTTTCAGACGACATGGGCGAATCAAGTGAGAGTAATCGACACTATCTTCGGTAGAGACAAAGTTAGTGTGGTCGCCAAATGGATTGGTGACGTTGTTGGGCTTTATAGCCGGGATTGGGAGCGTTCCGTTCTCAATCATATCTTGAATTTCGTGCTTTAGTCTAAAGCACCTTTCAGTATCGTGTCCCTTCCCTTGATGAAAGGCACAGTAGGCATTCGGTTTAAACCATTTGCCTTGTTGATCAGCAGGTGGATCCGGAGTTGGACCAATGGGCTTCAATTTTCCTTGGGCCATGAGCCTTTGGAGAGCATAGGCGTAAGTGCATCCGATATCAGTGAATACCCTTGGAGCTTGGCGCGGAGGCCTTTTTGACTGTCCATCTAGGAGATTGACAGTTTCAACAAAGTGGGCCGCTGCGGGCGCTTTGGCTTTAGATGACGAAGCCCCTTGGTATCCCTTTGGCTTCTCAGCTTCGGCAATTCGGACATCGTCCTCTACCTTTATCCCGATCCTTATCAATTCTTTGAAAGAACCAAAATTCTGGTATTTCAGAGCATTACGGTAAACAGGTCGTAGATTCTTTACGAACTTATCCACCATTTCAACTTCGTCGGGCTTCTTAGCTAATTTCACGCTTTCAGCGCGCCACCTTGCGAGGAATTCAGTAAAACCCTCTTTCTCCTTTTGCGTCATAACCTCCAAAGTTCTTATGTTGGTTTGGATCTCGACATTGTCAAAGATAGTGCTTGCGTAACTCCACCGTAATATCTTCGAAAGTGGGGAAGTTCTTGAGGTCAAGATTGTAGAACCAAGCCTTTGGGTGTTCACCCAGAGATTGGGCGAAGATTTCAGAGAGCATATCAGCAGGTACTCCCTTTAGTGCTAAGTACCCTTTATAGGCCTTAACGTGGTGGATCGGATCTTGAAGTGCCCTTGAACTTGGGAATGTCGGTGAGTACCATGTTCGTGGGCGGCTTGTCTGAATCGGGGCATAGGTCCTAGCATTCTCATAGTGGATGTTCTTCCCCTGAGAGAGCTTCAAACGGTCTTCGATGAACTTGAACCGTTTCTCCGGTCGATCGGTGGTGGAGGGGTGGAGGTGAATCTTCACTCAGCCTAGATTCGATTGCTTCCATTCTAGTCATCATGAGGTTCACGGCCTCAGTAAGCTTGTTAACAGCATCTTCCATTGCTTGACGTCGGGTTTTTGGCGGCCTTTCTACAAGAAAACCCCGTACTAAGTCAATATTTAAAGTAAGAGCCCCTGCACACTTAAGGACACGACCCCAACTTGACTCAAACAAAGACTCGACTTGAGATTGACTAACCAGAGGTTCGACTCACGGTTTGATTTAGACATCGGTTCATTTTAGACTCGACAAAACGACATGACTCAAACTGTCATAACTCGATTCTAAACTGGACTTGGTGTGACTAAACCCGTGATTGGGCTAACATAGCCCAGGGGTTTGAGTGAAACGTCCATAAGGCCTAGCTTGGACGTTTTTTATGGACTATTCTAGACCAAAAGATCGACCAACATGACTCAAAGCCCAAGAGGTGAGTTTGGGTGACCCAACAAGGTCGTGTTCTAGACTCTTGAAACAAACCCGGCCTAACTCGGCCATGACCTGGACACGACTCGACGCATTTCATGCTTGGTTGAGGTTCGGGAAACATTTCGGATTGATTTTGAAAAAAAGAGGATTGATTTGAATTTGAGATTTGAAATGGGCAGCATGCCGGCTATAAAAGCTTGTTTTGGGCCGAAATTCTAGTCCTATTTGGGCAGCGTTCCGCGTTTTGAAAATCATGCTAGTTTTGAAAGTAAGTTGTTCAAAAGTTTGGTTTTGAAAAGGACTTGGAATTTTCGAAAAAAAAGGACTCGGGAAAACATATTGCACATTGTCATTCTCATGTTATAAGGATGTATGCTCCTAGACATCTCTAAGTCTCGGCAAGTCTTCTACAAGAAGGTCTATGCCCTCCATCCTTTTGCGGTCTTATAAAGCGAGGTGTCTTAAGGTAAAGTACCTAGAAGATCCTCCCCATTCCCAAGAACCGCGCGAGGCGAAGTGGAAGCGAGCAATGTGCGCTTCCGGCATAGTGGGACGTCGCCCCCACGCATCACGAAGAAACGCTGGGACGGCCCGGGCAAGTCCTTAAGGGTTTATGCATGAATCGTAGCACTATGAGTAATGTTTTACTTTCCAACACTTTCTTTTCAAGTTTCACCTCGGAGGAAAAGACCCTAGAAACACAAAGTAACTAGTCCTCTTTTCCCAAATGAGTCGCCAAATGTGGACAAGGCCCTCGGGAACTGCGTCCGCGGGATCCACACCAGGCATAATCGACTCGAGGTTCTTTCGAATCGAATTAAGACATATTAGAGTCGCCACCAAGTTTTTTGGAAACTTGGAACCGTTCAAGTCAACTTTACACCTTTAATCAAAAAGCATAAAGCCAATCGACTACGAGTGATTAAAGATAAAGACTTGTACCCTATATCACTCGATTTGAATGACTCTCGTAATCCAATGGTATTTAGACGGATCCACAAACCATAGATCTTGAGTAAGGGGTGAGGGTACGTGTTGGGAAGCCCATAAGGACACCCAACCCCGCCCGTCGATAACGGCCTCTACTAAGTCAAGTGTCGGATTTCAAACAAGGTCATAGCTACTGCGATGTATGATATGCAAACGTTGTTTTAACCCTATCATGTGACAACAATTTCTATGTCGTTTTAGATGCAACTAAACTAACTTTGTCAAAGTTGTAATTTAGCATGTGGGTTGATTGATCTAAACAACATACAAACAAACAAACAAGGCTTAAAGGGGAATGGGGGAGCCGTTGGGATCTACCTATTACAAACCAGGCATTTCATGCCGACACAACAATAAATAAATTACAACTCGATCTAATTACAATTGCTACAAACGAAACAATACACGACGCAAAACCCACGGCCAATTGGCCTTGAAAACCGTGCACATGAGGGTGGCCCACGGCTCACATGACCCACGGTCCTTGGGTCACTCCTCGTAATGTGTGCTCGCGCTTAATCTCATCGAATTAGACATATGGCTACGCACCAAAGCATGCATTAGCATAAACCGGGCCATGTTGCTTTTGACAACATGCGGTTTACTACGCTTTTACAAGCATCGGGAACAACCGTCTAACCAAATAAAACCAAGGTTTTTGAAAAGGTTTTGACTCAAAAGAAGTAAAACAAAATTAGAAGATTACAACTCGATAAACAAAACCGTAAATTACAAGTTATAAACGACAAAGAACAAAAGATAAACAAAAGAGGGAGACGAACAAAGAAGGCCAAAATACACGGCCAAAGCACACGGCCAAGACACGGCCCAACCAAAGCCAACCTAGTTCCTAAGTTAGATTAATTGATTAGATCGAATGATTGCGAAAAGGGATCGAAAACAAGTTAGAAAATGAGTAAAAAAACGATGTCGATTGATTGTCGCGCAAGGGTGCATTCTACACGGCCTAAAGGGTCTATTTAGGTCAAATTCGCTAATTAATTTAACTCATCGAGTGTCAATAAGAAGGTGCTAATCACGCACTCTTATACTAGCGAGAAATTAGGTGAAAGAGATAGATGCATTCAATTATTTACAGAAATCGTCGATTGATTTTATAACTTACGTCGAAGCCACCTAAAGTGTCTAATTAGATTATTGAATTGAATTAAAGTCATCTAATTACGTCATAGGTTAACAATCAGAGGTTAAACTAACATGCAACGGGTCCTAGGGTCCATCGATTTGGCCGAAACCAAAAGGGGGTCGAAAACGAAGATCGAAGTTAAAAACTTGTTTTATTTATGCCCTACCTTGAACACGAGGATATGTAAATGAGACGGGGTGTACGACCGACTGAAGTAGCGGTTTATTTTCCCATCTCAAGTCAACGCGGGTGTTCATGGTGGTACTTTAACTCATACTCGGACTAACTAGTTTCATAGTTAAATTAAAACAATCGATAAACAAAACGAAAACAAACAAAAAACAAACTAAAAAGAGCATAAAAAAAACGAAATAAAAAAAAAGGAAAGAGAAGGGGATTTGATGCACCCTCAACCTACATGTATCGTTGACACCGTCTTGGGTCGTAATCGAAGGTAGATTTTATCTCGAGAGGCCGTCGTCGACGAAGAACAAAGCACACGCGCGTTTTGGAAAGTTTCTGGACAGCAATTTTAAAACAGTGATATCTCCCTCGTTTCACGACGAAAATTCGATTCGAAAGATGTTTTGGAAACTAGAAAGAGAGGAGAACAGGAATCTTAAAGCAACCCCTGCTCGTTTTGGGTTATTGGGCACGAAAAACGAGCACAAACAGAACTGGACAGACAAGAAGAAACCGCGAAAACAGAGTGTTATTTCACTCTGTTTTTCGAGAAATTTCGTGTACTCTCAAGGGCAATTTGGCTCGTAATTCTTTATCTAATGTGTAGATGGATGTTATATGGTTAATTAGGAACAAGAAACTCGAATTTTTATGGTGATTTGATGGAGGAACGAAAGGGTTTTCGAAGGAGACACACAAACAGTTTCAGTTTGTGTGTCGGTTTTGTTTAGGGTTTTTGGAGGATGTTTAGGGTTTTTTTCTGAGGTTTTAAGCTTCTATGTGATGGTTGGATGTATGGAGAACTTAGAGGAATGAATGTATGGTGAAGGGGTGGTATTTATAAGGGTTTAAAATAGGGTTTAAGGGAGGAGAGGCAAATCGGGCTCAATGAACATGGCTGCTGTCCATCGGTTTTGGGAGGGGTTTCTAGGGTTCGTTTTGGGGGATTTCTTGGTGATTAAGCTAGGATAATATGGGTAGGATACTAGGGTATGGGTTAGGGTTAATGGGTACGGGTCTTGGTAGTGTTTGAAACGGGTTTGGGCTCGGGAATTGGCTCGCAAAACAGGGGAGCTGTTCGGTTTTATGCGGCCTGCTTGGGGTTGGTTTTGAACGAGATTTTGGGCTGCTTGTGAGGGGGTTCGAACATGGGTTGATGGGTGTTGGTATAGGTGGGTTAGTGTACTCGAGATTCGTGCCAATTCGCAAAAGAAACGGGCTTAAAAAACGAGCTAAAATCGAGCTCAAAACACACGATGCAAAAAACGAGTTCCTCGCTTTTAAAAAACGATTTTTCAAATCAAATAACAAATTAAAATAAATGACTTTTCAAATCAAATATACCCATAAAATGATTTTTCAAATCAAATACTTATTTTATTTTCAATAAAATAAACTTGGAAAATAAATTCAAAATAAAGCTTTAATTTAAATATCATTTAAATTAAATGAATAATGAATTCACTTAAAAAACACATTAATCTTAAATATCATTTAAAATAACAAAATGAACTTACTAAAACATTAATTTAAATATCATTTAAAAT